>NC_091950.1:152856565-153135872 GCF_031021105.1 Erythrolamprus reginae | reverse complement strand
CAAAGCCTTGATTAGAAGTCTAAAAACACTTTTTCTTCTTTTCTTCCTGTTAAAATTGTTGTCGTCCATCAGAAAACAATGCAAGAAGAGGGATTATGCTTTGTAAATGGCTCCACCCATTTCCTTCATTATTTCATGGAATGATTTATTATTCTCAGCAGGAATTAAAACCATGTTTCTTGATTTTTTAAAACCTCTAAGGAGATTTTTAAATAGTTAATTGTATTGGAAGTGTTGGGTGTGAAATAGCATAAACAAACTGCGGCACCTAATTGGCAGAGTGCAATTCAGAGATATTAAAGCATTAAATAACCCCCTCCCTGCTTCAATTGGAAGGAACCGCTTGGCATGAAATCAGAGTTATCTGAAGCATTATTTGTTCCCTGACTTTGAAATTTTGGCAGGCGGCCTGCCCTGTTTCCCCAAGACTGTTTCTGAAATCACTCTCTTTATGTTTCTCCACAGGAGACAGCCATGAATCACCATTCAAAGCTGCTTCATGGTATTTATCACATTATATACATCTGTAATTTCATCAGGGGCATTATGAATGCCATAAGGCTGCCAAAAGCAGAGACAGGGACACACCTTAAATGCCATCCTGTCACTCACATTAGAGCAAAATGACAGCCAACACTTTAATTCTATCATCTTTGATTGCCGAATCTGGATTTGATTTACATCATTGTAGGCACTTTCACTCTGTTTACTAACAGTTCATTTCCAAGCATCAGCCAGGCCATTCCAACACCTTGCCATCAAAGATTAGTGTATTCAGCTCTATGTTGATATGCAGAAACAACAGGCTGGGTTATATTCTCAATCCACAGGCTGCATTGCAAATATTAAATATTGTTTGGCCTCTGTGGAAAGAGTTATCAAGAAATAATGTTTTGTTGGAGGGAGAGAAATAAGTGCACCCTTGATATTAGTCACTTCCGATCTACTCAACTTAGACCTTGTTACATGGTGCAGTCTGCTATGTCTAGCAGAAGACAGTGATAATCTCATCTCCTAGACAAATGGCATTAAATGCTGACAAAGGTGAGTTTGTGTTGGGCTGGGTAACTTATACCATGTCAAATGTTGCTGAACATCTCCCAGGAGAGCTAGGAGGCATAGCAATAGTGAGGGATTGTGGGAGCTGTAATAGAGCAACATAATGTAAACACCTGTCAGTTTAACAAATACATCTTTAGACAAAAGGAAATTGGGCATAAAGAGGGAAACGGAATTGTTCTCTTTATACCAGTGAATAACCAGATATTATGTTTGCAGGAGGAACATATGGGAAGCTGGTACCTCCTTGGCAGAGAGTGGCCAGTGGGAGGAAGAGTGGGTAGGGTAGCATTTAGCTGAATGGCTGGGATCACAGCAAAACAAGCAGCAGGCAAAGTGAGAGGAAGAACAGGGTTTGGGTGTAAAATCCATTTCATATGTGTGTGACATTAAGTAAAGTTGAAAGGCTGTTTTTTGGGATTTGCTCACAGATAAGATGGATACAGGATGAAGAGATATCTCTTTAATCTTATAGCAGTTGAAAAGTTATTAAATACTATGTTTGTGGGAATGAAGGTTTAAAGTCTCTTCTTTATATTTTTATTTTCTTTTTCTTTGTTATGTTTCCTCTTTTCCTTTTGCCTTTCTTTCTTGCTTCACTTATTCTTTTTTCCCATGTCCTTAAACTATAGCTTATATTTGCTTCTGCTATTGTAACTAAAATTCTCAATACAAATAATATTTTTTTAAAAAAATAAATAATGAAATAATTGTAAGCCCGGTTTCAATTCTGGGTCTAATTTTCTGGAAAAAAATTGCTCTGTTTTTTTTAAAAAAATAAACCAGGTCCAAAGTGGATAGATAAAAAGAATGGATGTAGAAAACCTATTTAGTCAATCAGCTTACTTCCTAAAGGTTCTTTGGAAAGATCACAAGCAAGATACAGGAACATTAATGCCCTCCTAATCATACTCACCGGTCACTAATCTTTAGAAGCAGGAAGACTGATCCTTAAAATGGCCTCTAATGGCATTATGATCCAAGATAGTATACAATTCTGTTTTGTGTTGTGGCTGGTTTTGTTAAAGCTATCTCTCTTGGAGGCGCTCATCACCTCATGTGGCAATGACTTAATGCCATAATAAAAATAGGTTTAAATCAATAGCAAGAAACCTTATTGCAAATAACAGTATGTCAATTAAAACATCAGAAGCAGTGCAGAGAATAGCAGCAGTTAGAATTTTTCATAGCTTCTCATGCTGAGATACTTTCTGTTCTGATTATTATGTTCTCAGTGGTAAGTGCTGTAGCATAGATCCCAAAATGCTAGGATTAGCCACGAGGAGGTCTGAGAATGAAGTAAGCAATGAAGCCATTCCTTACCATATTGAAAAGGTTGCTTTTGTTTGCAGGTTTCATTTGTTAAACTCTCGTCCTGCCCAATGAATTTGTCAGTTCTGGAAAAGAATTCAAAAAGCATAACTTGCCAATCTCTCCCATATTCAACTGTCAGTCATTCTGCTACACCGTGATAACTGCCCTCATCAGTGCATGCGTTAAAAGGGTACCATCTGTTTCTGAAGTGCTGATAAACAATTCTTCTGAAACCCTCGATAAATGGCATATGTTGCACAAACACACACAAAAACAAAGAGAGAGACATGACAGAATGCAACAAAAGACTGGATTTAAGAGTTTCTCATTTGTTGCTAAATTTTATGAAAGGAACTATTGATAATGAAGATAAGAAAGCAATTAACTGAAGGCTAGAGATTCAATATCATGTACTTGCAGACACACACCCCTCAATTACTTCTTCCCAGGTGAAAAAAAAATGCTTTATTCTTTCTCCAGCATGAGTGCCCTCCCCCCAAAAAGCTTTGGGGACGGAGGGAGGGGAGAGTTTGATCCTGACTAGCTCAAAGTTGCCTTCACCTTCCATCCTTCAAAGATCTGTAAAGTGAAGGCCCAGATTGTTGAGGAGCAATATGCTGACATTGAAAACCAGACAGTGAATTATTATTATTATTATTATTGCTGTACACCACTATGGGACCCCATATAAATCTAAGTGCTATTGCTATCCTCCAATATTTTGTTGCTAAGCGAACCTATGTGGCAGAGAGGTTCCAGATTAGGATCAGGGACACCAAAATTCAAGTTCACCCTTCAGCCACTCTCCTCACTGGATGAATTGGAGTTAGCCACTGTTTTCAAGCTCAACATACTTGTTGCTATGAGGGAAAAATGGAAAAAAAAGTTCCCTATAAAATACCTTGGACTCTCGAAGGAAAGGTACGTATCCTGCTGCTCCTTCATTAATTTGCCTGATGATAAACCATCTGTGCTGCAATCAATCTTGCAAAGCCTCTATAACATCATCTGTACACAGCACATAACCAGAGCACAGAATGGGACAACTTGCAATGGCCAATTCACCACAGCCAACTTGCCATGGCCAAATTGCCGCAGGACAAGTTGCCATGGCCAATTCACTATTGCACAACTCGCTGCAGGACAAATTAAATACAAAAGTTAAATTAATTTCAATGGAACATAGCCAATAATAATACAATAAAGAAAGTCAACCCGAAATACAAAATTTACAATACTTTTGACAAAAATGTGGTCATCAATAACAAAAGTAAATGAATGAAATAACACAAACTTGAATTCTCCTGTGATGAGTTGACTGTGGTGAGTCAGCTTGGTGAGTTGGCTGCAATGAGTTGGCTGTGGCGAGTTGTCCTAGACTCATCAAAGCCATGTATATGCAATGCCTATTGAAATGATTCTCCTGAGATGACTGCCATTCTCTTTGCCTGGAAATACTGGCCTGGAAATTGCCTGGAAATACAAAATTTACAATACTTTTGACAAAAATGTGGTCATCAATAACAAAAGTAAATGAATGAAATAACACAAACTTGAATTCTCCTGTGATGAGTTGACTGTGGTGAGTCAGCTTGGTGAGTTGGCTGCAATGAGTTGGCTGTGGCGAGTTGTCCTAGACTCATCAAAGCCATGTATATGCAATGCCTATTGAAATGATTCTCCTGAGATGACTGCCATTCTCTTTGCCTGGAAATACTGGCCTGGAAATTGCCTGGAAATTACCTTTATCTAACTTTGGCAAGTTAAATAAAGGTAATTGAATAAGCCTTCCCATAGTTCAAGTCCAAGCAACAAATAAGCCTTACTGCTTAGTGAGATGCCAACTTAAGAAGAGAGGAATGGGCTCTGGGCTGAGTATCTGCTGATTAAGATGATACAAGCTAATGGGTCCAATTCTGTCTTTCTGTCCATCCGTTCATCCACCCATCCATCCATCTATCTACCTATTCCTAAGACAAATAATTAGAAATGCTGACTGCACATGACGAGGACAGTATCTCCTTTAACAGGATTATCCACACCTGAATGGATGAAGGCTGTATTTTCATGTGTGCACCATCCACTTGCTGTATCATAGGACACATTTTTGAGATGGAAGTAAAAAAAATAAATGAGCAAAGCTGTTTTGTATGTCTGACAGCTGAAAACAATGCTTGAACTTATCCTCTAGAGGTGATTGGTTAAATCTACACATCTTGAAGACAATTATTCATGTTCCCCAAGTCATAAAAAATAAAACTTATATTCTCAGTAGATCTAATTAGTGGCAACAAAAGGATGCAGAATCCATGAGAATCAGTTATATATAGAATGGCACATGTATATATACAGGCATGCAATGTTACCCTGTAACTTTTTTTCTAAATAGCAAACACTTGTCCAGAAGGAGTTGAACAGTTGGGCGGCTTATAAATCTAATAAATTAAATTAAATTGTGCAAACATAAAGGCAAATCACCTGTCTTTCACTGAGCAATGTTGAAACATGAATTTGAATTTTGTCTGCCCTTGATGGTTAATTTAAACGGATTCCTCCTCTCCTTTATGCTGATACACATAGAAAATCTTGCTTCTAATGACCCCATGCCATTTCTCAAGTTGCCATAATACCACAGTGCCTACCGTTCCTGTCTATTGTCCTCATTTACCTGTACTTACTTTGCTTATGTTCATGTTTATACTAATACCTGCTATCTTGTACATGTTGAACAAACAAACAAACAAATAAACATCTGTTTGGATGAGGGTAGGAATATGGCTGCTGATGAAGAGACATATTCATTGCATTTTGAATATATTGCCATGAAGAATACAGAAGTACTGTATATGCATTAAGTCTGCCACATACACACCTATATAAAGAAACAAAGTTATTTGCTAAACAAAAACCAGGCAAGTGGATATGGTGCTCTGTAGGAAGGTTGCTATACTTCAGTATGAATACTTATAAAGAAAGGTACTGTGATTGCAGAGTCTCTGTTATCATTGTCTTCCATTAATTAAATCATCTTGTTTGTTTCTCACAGGAATACGAATACTGATTTTATATACATGCAGATGTTATATTGTTTCATGTTCATTTTTACATGAATAATACCCTTTGAAAGATCCCTCTGAGAAATGACAAGCAGGCTACTGTCTTTCTGGAGTGTTTCCTAAAATCTTGGCTCTGATTTTTTTAAAACTCCTGGTAAAGTTTGCTAATAAACAAACATATACTCAAGCAGACTACAACAATTGAGGCTCAGGTTTCTCATCCCCATTGGCTTCCTGAAGTAATAAACTTCCCACTGTCTGGCATTAATCTAACAATTACTCCACCTGCAGGATTGTCTTTAAGACATCTGTGAATTCCACAGAATTACTACAACCCTTCCTCCCACCTTTAACATAAGGGTTAAAGCCTATACTTTGCTTTTAATTAAAGAAAACACTCCTATTTCTCTTTTGATATCTGCAAATTGACCTTCTAGAATCACCCAGGTATTTTTCCCTCACATTACTCCTTCTCCTTTTTGTCACACAAAGCTAGGACTACAACCAAATGGAAATCTAGGCATTTCTTTGATTCATTGCATATTCATGATTTTCCGTGACTATGGCAGCCAGTTTTTACCCTTGAATCATCTTTCCCTTCACGGTACCCAAGAATAATATATGGGAGCTACTGAAATCTTTTGTATTTATTTGCTCATTCATTTATAAGCCTTTGTGCCATGTTCTTCAGCTTGAAATTTGGCAGAGTGCCAAAGGAATAATGCAAACAATATTCTGCCTTCAGGTCTGCAGTCTAAAAATAAAGGACACGGAAGGCAAGAGGAGGATTGAAACAGAAAAGGATAGCTCTAAGTGGCATCCTAGGAAAACCCCAGAGCAAAGCTATTCTTCTGCTCTATGCATATGTATGTGTATCTATATACTCAAACCCTTGAATAGGAATTATTTGATATTCACCTTCCTGTGAGGGTTCTGCACTAACAGAAACAAATCCAATACCTTTAGTTCTGGAGCTGCTTTCACATTAGTGAGAATGTATTGGTTTTGATTTTGTTCAGGGGAAACTGGTGCTTTGAAAGTGGGGGAATCCACATAATTTATTTGTTTGTCATAGACAGATCACTTCTTGGTCCATGTAGACTAGGAGTGTCAAATTCAATTTCATTGATGGCCTCATCAAAGTCGAGGGTGGGTTCTAAATTACCTCCCTGCTGGTTTGCTTCCTCCCGTGCTGCATGGCTGCACACAAACGCATGCGGTTTGCATAAGCGCGCATGTGCAGTGCCAAAAATTCACCAAACAAATTCCCCAAAAGGCAAAAACAAGATGGTGGTGCATGCACAGTGCCGGAAACATGGTGTTAAGGTTCCAGGTAACATCCAAACTAAATCAGAGTCCAAGTCAAAGTACTCTTCCAAGTTCCAATTTATTTCCAGAACCATCCTGACACCTACATAGGGAAACCTAGATCTGAGTTTTCCACTCAATTGAAAGTTCACATTTCTTGTCCCCCACCCACAACGTGTCACATTGCCCATTCAGATTGTGCCAGCATGGCCAATCCTTTTTTCGCTTTCGCCCTGGTGGGTGGAGTGGGTGGGGTGGGTGGAATGTCCTTGAACCACTCAAATGAATGCATTGTGGCTGCATCTGTTCCCGCCTGAAATCACCCATAAATATCAGATCTTCCATAGATAGTGTGGCAAGCTGTTAATTCATCACCAACTTCTGCACCAGCTTGACACATGGCGTCTGCACATACTCAGAAGAAAAAAAAAATCAGAAAATCCCCCCCCCCCAAAAAAATGGCAGCATCCATGGACTGGCACCGACAGAACCAGCTCTGTGATGTCACCAGCAGTTTGATACCAGTGCTATAGAATTGGAGCGAATATGGAGGAGCTCACCTCTGATCAGAATCGTGTTTGACCTCAAGGGGGCCAGAGGGGGATGGCCAGGGGATGTGGCCAACTTGACATCACTTGTGTTGGGCATCTGTGGTGATTTGAGTGCTCTGCCAGCCCGAGAACTCCCAAGCTCTGTTTTTAGCTGTGACTGCCTCTTGCCACCCTCTGCCAGGAAAAACAGAGTTTAGAGAGGGGGTGTGCTGCCTCCTGAGCTCTGTTTTCATTGGCAGAGTTAGGAGGCTCCCACAGTTAGGAGGCTCCCTCTGCACAAGGCCCTCCTGAGCTCATTTTTGTTGGCAGAGGCACCATGGGCCAATCTTTTGCTTTCTAGGATGACCCTGTGAGCCAGATCTAAGCATTCCACAGGCCAGGATCTTTGGGGCTAATCTCAGGAGTTGCCTGGCCTGTTATCTTGAATTCTTTTTAGCATATAGATTTCAAAGTGATGAGAGCTACCACTTCTTTGCCATTACCCTTTACAGCTAATTAAACTAGCAAGATTACCAACATCATTGGTTCCATAATTGAGGGAAATAATGCCATCTTTAGAAAGATTTACAAAATGGAAGTGGTCTTTGATTTTCATCTATTAGGAATTTCCAAGTAACATGGATTTGAAAATGGCTATATATCTTGTTTACTATTGAAATATAAACTACCATGGAAAAAGAGAAAATGTAACTGGTGCAACAGCAGGAAATCTAGGTTGTTGGTTTTTTTCAATCATTTGAGATTTTTGTAGGGTTTAAAGTATTTTTCTTGGGACATCCATAAATCCTACCTTCTATGCCTATTATTCAAGATAGATAATGCAGTTCTATCCTACCAAAGAAAAAGAGGCAAATAGACAAAAGTCTTGCAAGCTTTACCCCCTGCTCATTTCATCTAAGGCAACTGTAAATAACCTGAGAGAATGGCCAGGATCCACAAAGAAATTAGTAGGAAGGATCAATTCTCTGCTGTCTCCATCAACCTGCTGCAACCACAACAAGATATCAATTGTAAGTAAAACCATTATAAGTAGTACCTGACTGCAAAAATTATGACAAATTGCTATCCTTTTTGCTTCATAATTTACAGAATATAACAGCATGTTTTATTGAAGAGAAGGCAATTATTTTTTCCTCTAAAAGCCAGATACAGTGATACCTCATCTTACGAACTCCTTGTCATACGAACTTTTCAAGATACGAACCCAGGGTTTAAGATTTTTTTGCCTCTTCTTCCAAACTATTTTCACTTTACAAACTCACTGCCGCCACTGGGATGCCCTGCCTCCAGACTTCTGTTGCCAGCCGAAGCACCCGTTTTCGCACTGGTGGGATTCCCCTGAGGCTCCCCTCCATGGGAAACCCAACCTCCGTATTTTGCGATGCTGCAGGGGAATCCCAGCAGGGGAATCACACCAGCGCAAAAACAGGTGCTTCAGCTGGCAACAGAAGTCCGGAGGTGGGGTTTCCCAGTGAGGGAAGCCTCAGCGAAATCACAGCATTTGCTATTTTAAAAAAACCATGTGTGTGGCTTTGTTAGTACAGTCATGCCATAGTTGGAAGACAATACTGGTGTTGCTGCTTCTCAGCTAGTGAATTACACTTTGTGAACTCCTTGGGCTTTTTGTAATACTTCCATGTCAGCTTTAGATCAGGCACAGAATAATAAATTGAGGCTCTGTATGTACCTCCAGGGACTGTGGTGCAATAACTCTCAGTTAGCTCAGATGGAGTAATGAAGGGTAAGAGATTTTTATCATTGTACATCCTCAAATTATGGATTAGATAAGCATAATAGAGAATTGGCTGGATTTTGCTGCTACTATAGCACGGTTATGGATGGAATCAATTTTGTGCAAGACTTCATCTGTTTTGGATTACAGAATAAAATTTATATAATAACAGAATTGGAAGGGACCTTGTAGGTCATTTAGTTCAACCTCCTGCTCAAGCAGGAGACCCTATGCTAGAGATGACAAACCAGTGGTTATTAAGACAGGTTTCCCTAATCCAATGAAGGCAAACCTTTTTTTTTTCCTCGGGTCACAAAGAGGTGACCACATGTGCAATAGCGTGTGTGTGTGGCCACATTCATAATGCAATGCCCCTCGTATGCATGCACAACTGCCCCCCATGCTGCCCTTTCATACATATGAACCCTCCAGACTTCCAGTAGGTCCATTGTTCACCCTTGCCATCACAGATATGTGGATGGTGAAAAATGGATTTCAGATAAGCCCATTGGGTCTGTTTTTTGCCATCTACTGGCTCCCAAGGCTTTCCTGAAACCTGGGGAAGGTGAAAATGATATCCCTCCCACCCTCCGGAAGGCAGAAAATCAGCTGGCCAGTGCGCACATGCAAGCTGGAACTGAAATAGGGCAAGCCTTGCATGCCCTCAGATATGGCTCTGCATGCCACCTGTGGCACATGTGTCACAGGTTCACCATCATGGACCTAATGTATACAGGTTTCACCTAATCTGTATATGTACGTTTGTTTTTTCTTGCCTAAGTGTAAGGTTTGACTTTTCTCCACTTTGATTTTCATTTTGTTAGATAGGTCCCAGTGTTCAAGACTGTCAAGATCCATCTGGATTTTGAGCCTATTGTCTAGGGCAGGCCTGTCAAACTGGCAGCCCACAGATTGGATATGGCAAACAACTCTGCTATGGCAAAAAAAACCCCATCCTGATAGAGCCCGTGGTGCAATCAGTTTGATACCCCTGATCTAGGGTGTTGGCTATTCTTGCCAGCTAAGTATCATCTTCAAATTTAATAAGTTCCCTTTTATTCCCTCATTTAAGTTATTGATTAAGATATTGAAGATTACTGGGCCTAAGATAGAAGCAGACCACTGTTTATTTCCTTCCTTATAGATGTTGTACCATTAAGAACTACTCATTGAGTACAGTTTATCAGCCAGTTACAAATCCATCTGCTGGTGATGCTATCTATTCCACTTTTTTCTAGCTTACCAAGAAGTAGATTGTGGTCTACTTTGTCAAATGCCTTATGGACTCTAACCCTATGAGCTACTTGTTAGGCATGGGATGCCCTAATTCGCTCTCCTCACTGAATCATTTGTGAGATTATTTTGATATTCCCCCTACTTCCCAGCCATAACCAATTCTATCCTTACAATCATATACATTGTTATACAAATGCATTTCCATGTATTGCAACCCCTCCTTCACTCATAGAGAACAACAATCCTTTCAAGCTGGTCTTATTGTTGGGAAGGACAGATATATGCCAAGAACATTGCTTATTGCACTATTTTAAGTAATGAAGTGAAAAGATTTATACATACATGTACCTTTTAGATAGATGCTAATTGTTTCCCTTATGTTTACTATGCATTTGCTTGCCAAGCATTATGCTTGTAATTATATTTCCAATGCCTCATTTTGGATGAATTAAGCCATATAATGGCACCATAATAATTAACTTGAGTAGAATTAGTAGCTATCCTCTGAAAGCACTAGGAACATTCTCTGTTTGACTTAAGTAAAGTAAGAACACTTGAGTAGGATCTGTAGCAAAAATAAAAAGTACAGTTTTTAATAATAATAATGATGATGATGATGATGATGATGATGGACAGAAGGAAAAGGGGGGACATTATCGAAACATTTAAATATGTTAAAGGGTTAAATAAGGTCCAGGAGGGAAGTGTTTTTAATAGGAAAGTGAACACAAGAACAAGGGGACACAATCTGAAGTTAGTTGGGGGAAAGATCAAAAGCAACATGAGAAAATATTATTTTACTGAAAGAGTAGTAGATCCTTGGAACAAACTTCCAGCAGATGTGGTAGATAAATCCACAGTAACTGAATTTAAACATGCCTGGGATAAACATATATCCATCCTAAGATAAAATACAGAAAATAGTATAAGAGCAGACTAGATGGACCATGAGGTCTTTTTCTGCCGTCAGACTTCTATGTTTCTATGTTAATAATAATAATAATAATAATAATAATAATAATAATAATAATAATAATAACAACAACAACAACAACAATAACAATAACAATAATTTATTAGATTTGTATGCTGCCCCTCTCCAAGGACTAATGTACTAATATATATTAGTATCTACATGCTGATCTAAGGCAATGATTTGTAAGTCCATCTGTATTTTGACCCCCTTAACCAGCGACAGGCAACCATTCCTGGTGTCACCAGAATGGCCTGGGAGTGTGCATGCACATGGTGCAGGATTCAGCTTCTGTGCATGTGCAGAAGCCGAATCTCATGCCAGGACGCACACTTTTTGGCTACGAATGCGTAGAAGCAAAAAAGCCAAAACCAGCGAAAATCAGGTAAGATACCCCTACCACCTGCCCAGCCTGTTTGCCTGCCCACCACCTGCCCTGGCACGAGCAGTGGATCAGCACTCACTGCCTGCCTTAGCTTTTGCTCCAGTGCTTCATGCTTCTGCCATGCTGAGAAGATGGTATGCGGTGTGGGGAGGAGGCCGGGCGGCCCCGAGCTCCAGCTGCGTGGCGTGCTCTGTTGTCTCCTATGCCGCAGGCATCTCTCGGTGTGGAGATGGTGCCCCGAGTGAGTTGTCGCCTTCAGGAATACAGCACTTCTGCTCCCAAAGGATACAACTATGGCTTAGAAGAGAACAGAGCAGGCCACATGGCCAGAGCTCGGGCAGGCCACTGTTGCTGCTGGCCCTAGCTACCACTCTAGGAGCCGCAGTAAGATTCAGCTGCCAAGCATGTGCAACAGCCAAAATCTCACACGGACCTCCTTCTGGCAACAAGATTTGGGCAAAATTTGCTGATTTCTGGCAATTTTTACCAGAATAGCACCTGTTGCATGTACACAGCGCGTGCATGCCCAGCAGTAATGGAGCTACGCTGTGCTATTTCCACTACCAGAACGGCATTCCCACCATTCCAGGGCCTGGCCCATCCCTGGAATTTAACCTTTTAAACTAATTTAAATCATTCCTTCCAATCTGTGGATTGACTGATAGATTTTTAATATTCCTCTTCTGTTTGTACAAAATGACAAAGGCAGAGATTTTGACAGCAAATAAAAAAAATGACTAAACTTTGATGTAAACTCTCAAAGTTTAGAAATGGGAAATAAAATTCTTCTGACCTTTTCGCTTGTAACTTAGAAGCTTTGGCATGAAAGCTTCATCTCTTATTTTGATTTTATTTTTTAGAATTTATTTTATTAGCATTCTCTGCCTTTGTTCACCCACAACATTTCACAGTCTGCATTTATGCAGTGAAAGCCTATGCATTCACATATGTTGTTGGATTCATTTTCCATTGTTTGATTTGTTGTTGAGGTTCTGGTGCTATTGATGATTTTTACATGAAAACTCATATTGAGTAAGTTGATAGGCAGCAGAAGTAGGCTGCCTCTGTCCCTAGAGGACCTGAATACAACTGAATATGATATGTCTTTCTTTTCTTTCTCTGGCATTGTACTTGCTGTCTGATTGATCACGGCAGCAACCAAGACTAGAGAAATCAATGCCAGTTTTGAAGACAAGTTAATATTTTGCAAGGGTGCTATCCCAGAATTGGATCTAATAATGCAAAATGCATCAGTTGAGGATCATTGCTTTATTGTTGGCATAGTTGTTGTTATATTCATTGATTTTTAAAAAATATATATGTCAAAGTTTAATGGCATGCATGCTTTTAAATGTGGCATCTGGCTATAATTCAAGCTGTTTAATTTTGAGGATAAAACTTAATGTTATTAATGCTATGGTATATAGAAGTGTAAGTTTCAGAGATTTCTGGTGACGTTTCGACGAGGTCCCACTTGTCATCTTCAGGTTGGTGCTTTTGTCCTTGTGTTTGCCCTAGCGAATAATATATCTATTATTTAAAGAAAAAACATTTTAAAGTCAGTTTCAAAACTTTTGTCATTCTACCATAGCTCTTTTTCCTGTATAATTCATTTTTTTTCCAGATTGTCTTTGTGATGTTTCTATTTCTATCTTAAGGGTAAAAGTGGGTGCAACTTCCTTTTTGGTTTTGTTTTTTTCCCCTCTATGACCCTCCATTGCTCTGCAGCTTCCTGTCTGCCTGTTTCCTGAGTTGAAAAAGCTCTGTGAGCAGAATTCTCTCATACAACGTCCCTTGGGATTGATCAGAAGTGTGAAGAAACTAGAGAAATTCACACACTAGAGCACAACAAAAACTGGTTGCAGAACAAAAATAGGAAACATAACAGAGGAATACACTCCAAGGGAGGTGTTAATACTACTGTATAATGCCCTAGTTAGACCACACCTAGAGTACTGCATTCAGTTTTGGTCACCACACTACAAAAGAGACATTGATACTCTAGAAAAAGTGAAGAGAGCAACCAGAATGATAAAGGGACTAGAAACGAAAACATACCAGGCAAGGTTGCAGGAATTGGGCATGGATAGTCTAACAAAGGGGAGGTCCAGGGGGGACATGATAGCAGTCTACAAATACTTGAGAGGCTGCCACAGGGAGGAGGGGAACACACTATTTTCCAAAGCACCAGAGAGCCAGACAAGGAGCAACAGTTGGAAGCTGTCCAAGGAGAGATTCAACCTGGAAATAAGGAGGAACTTTCTGATTGTGAGAGTGATCAACCAGTGGAACATCTTGCCCGCAGAGGTGGTAAATGCTCAAACAAGAAAAGACTGGACTGCTATTGGACTAGTGTGATGTAGGGTCTCCTGCACCAGTAGAGGGTTGGACTAGATGACCTGCAAGGTCCCTTCCAACTCTAATAATAAATAAATAAATATTGTGCTGTAATAAAGTTTTTGTGCTTTATTATATCACAAGATTCTTTGTTACTCATGGAAATTTCACTTATTGTTTCTCATCTTTTGAAATGAGGCTGAACACCATTATTTTCTTTCCCCATCAGATTTAATGAAGGCACAAGTTATGAAGGCATTCCAAAAGTTCTCAGCTTGGGAGTTTCTGTAGCACTTACTCAAAGTTTTTCATGCTGTGCCAATCTTGAGGAACCACCTGGTCCATGCTTCACAATCTGAAGTCCTGTGGTCTGGCACTGAGATAGAAAATGAAACAAAACCAAACCCAGTCGTATATGTTTACATAGCAGTGCATACTTCCAAGTATCTCAGGGACCGCCTTCTGCCGCACGAATCCCAGCGACCAGCTAGGTCCCACAGAGTTGGCCTTCTCTGGGTCCCATCGACTAAACAATATCGTTTGGCGGGACCCAGGGGAAGAGCCTTCTCTGTGGTGACCCGACCCTCTGGAACCAACTCCCCCCAGAGATCAGAATTGCCCCCACCCTCCTCGCCTTTCGTAA
Source organism: Erythrolamprus reginae (assembly GCF_031021105.1). Lineage (NCBI taxonomy): Eukaryota > Metazoa > Chordata > Lepidosauria > Squamata > Dipsadidae > Erythrolamprus > Erythrolamprus reginae. The sequence goes on along the minus strand of NC_091950.1, from coordinate 153,121,278 downwards.
GCTCCTTAAAACCCACCTTTGTCATCAGGCATGGGGGAATTGAGATTTTCCCTTCCCCCTAGGCCTATACAATTTATGCATGGTAAGCTTGTGTGTATGTTTGGTTTTTTAAATAAGGGTTTTTAAAATTATTTTAAATATTAGATTTGTTACATGTTGTTTCATTATTGTTGTTAGCCGCCCCGAGTCTATGGAGAGGGGCAGCATACAAACAAACAAACAAACAAACAAACAAATAAATAATATACTTAGATTTCAGTAAGGCATTTGACAAAGTAGACTACAACCTACTTTTTGGTAAGCTAGGGTTAGGGTTAGTTAAAATGAATCTCGATGTGGAGAAAAGCAAAGTTTTACATTTAGGCAGGAAAAATCAAAGCTATAAGTGCAAATTAGATGAGACCTGGCTCAAAAATAGTAACTGTGAGAGGGACTATGGAGTTCTAGTGGATGATCATTTGAATATGAGCCAGCAGTGTGCAGCAGCAGCAGCCAAAAAAGCTAATACAGTCCTGGGTTGTATAAACAGAGGCAAAGAATCAAGATCAGGGGAAATACTAGTGCCACTTTATAAAACCCTCATAACACATGAAACACTACAAAAAAGATGTTGAGACTTTGGAAAAAGTTCAAAGAAGAGCAATTCAGATCATTAAAGGCTTGGAGACTAAAACAAGAAGAACTGCTACAGAATTTGGGTTTGACTAGTTTAAAGAAAAAAGAATTGGGGTGAAATGATAACAGTATTCCAGTATTTGAGGAACTGCCACAAAGAAGAGGGAGTCAAATTATTCTCCAAAGCACCAGAGGGCAGGACAAGAAACAGTGTTTGGAAACTAATCAAAGAGAGAAGCAACCTGGAATTAAGAAGAAACTTCCTAAAAGTGAGGAAAATTAACCAGTGGAACAGCTTGCCTTCAGAAATCATGGGAGCTCCATCACTGGAGATTTTTAAGAAGAGTCTATACAGTCACTTATCTAAAATAATATAGGTTCTCCTTAGTGGTGGGTTGTAAATAATTTTGCCACCTGTTCTTGTGTGTGTCACCTGTTCACGGGTGGGCGGAGCATCTTGGGAGGAGCCTCCCATCACCAGTGCTACTGGTTCTAAGCACCAGTCCAAACTGGGAGCAACCCACCGATGTTCTCCTGCTTAAGCAGGTGGCTGGATTAGAAGACCTCCAAAGTCTATTCTATTCTATTCCATTCCATTCCATTCTATTCTATTTTTCAAGGGGTGAGAGTAGTTAAAGGGAGAAATAAATTGAACAAATAATTAAATAAATGGCTGGACAAATTTTCCTGGGCCCCCTATAGTCTAATACTAGCTGAACTAAGAAATATATTATTACCATAGTGGTATGGCCAAAGCTGTTTTTTTTTTTAAAGTAGCATCAATTTAGGGTACTAAAGCTCTGAAGGTCCCAGTTTTCATTCTGACTCATAGAAATGCCAGTTTTTAAATCAGTGGAAGATTGCACCATCAGTCAATCTGGTCTAGAGATACCATATACCGGTACTTAAACCATAATTAAGAATGTAAACAAATTTCTTTCTGTGTATCTCTCTGTCTCTGTCTCTCTCTGTCTCTCTCTGTCTCACACACACACACACACACAAATGTCTGTGTACATGTTGATATATTGATGTGATTCAGATATTAAATGCTAGCTTTCAAAAGAAACTTTCCTAAAATAAATTATACTCAATAGCTTTAAAAAGTTTTATGCTTCAGTAAGGGCCTTTCCATACAAGTCTTTGATGCTGATCCTTTATTTGTATCTCACAACACTTTTGCTATCAGACAGCTAAGCTGATTTAACTTCAAGTTACCATAAGTTGCAGGTTCACAGAAATAGCAAAATCTTGATTTCAGTGTGTTGCTGTGGAGCTTATAGAGTTTGGTGACAGAGCACTGTCTGATTTGTGGGATCTCTCATCTCAGAACTCCTGAACATTATTTCTCTACCATTTTCTCTCCCCAGCACCATGTTATACTGCAGAAGGCCAAGAGATAGTGCCATGGTGTATTTTTAGCCCACTCCTACCCTACCCTATCCTACCCATGGCAGTTTCTTCACAGATCTGCTAACCAATGTAGCACGGCTCCCATATGAAATTCTGAACATTGCTGAGTTTGATACAGTTAGATCACTTGTGAGTCATTTTAAATTGTTCAATAGTTATGGGGATTCAAAGCAGTGATAACATGGAAGTGCTCTAAGACTAACAGCATAAACCAATCTGAATACAGATTAGCACATCTAAAGAAATTACTGTCCAAGAAATATGATAAATCAATGCTAGATTAGAGGAGCTAAAATAGCAAAGGTTTTATTAATTAAAAGATGAAGTCACATAAAACAATAAGATCAATTTTCTTCCTGTAATTAAAAGCTCTTGCTTTTTTAACATTTAACATTTTTTAAAACCACTGCAGTTTTTAATTATTTATATCTCACCCTTACTATTTTTATAAAGAGCTCAAGGTGATGAACATACCTAATACTTCTTCCCCTTCCTATTTTTTCCATAAAAATCACCCTGTGAGGTGGGTTAGTCTGGGGAAAATTGATTGGCCCAGCAGGTTTTCATGCCTAGAGCAGAACAGAACTGGCTTGAAAAAGCTGTATATGTTTGAGAACTCTTGAGAACCTTTAAATGTAACAATCAAACAATTCATAAAGTAATTCAGCTTAGCTTCTGTAAAATAATCTTGCTAAGTAATACACAGTGAAATTAACCAGAAGTTGAATTTTGTGTATTGGTAGAGAGGTAGAAAAAATAGTTTAATATAAAGGAATTAATAGCTATGAAAATCACAAGCAAACGTTGAAGGAGTGATGCAGTCATTATAAGCAGCACGTTAAGTGAGACAGTTATCTTATTTGTTATTTATTTATTTGATTTGACTTATATATCGCCCAATCCCACAGGACTCAGGGCGGCTTGGTGAGAAGAACACTCTTGAGAGAGAAATAAACATGGAGATATGTTTGATGTAGTAATCCCAACAATACATCAATAAACACAGTGCAAATAGTTGTAACATTCAAAGTGTTGTTTGTATGGTAAACTAAACCTTTCATCTTGAAACACGAGGATGTTGATAGAAGAAAAATGGCATTAATCTATGCTGGTAAAAGAAGGGACGCAGTGGATCAGTGGCTTGTCGATCAGAAAGGTCAGGGGTTCGAATCCTTAGTGCTGCGTAACGGAATGAGCTCCCATTACTTGTCCCAGCTTCTGCCAACGTAGCAGATTGAAAACATGTAAAGATGCAAGTAGTAAAACAGGGACCACCTTTGGCGGGAAGGTAACAGCATTCCATGCGTTTTCAGCATTTAGTCATGCCGGCCCCATGACCTTGGAAACGTCTTTGGACAGTGCTGGCTATTAGGCTTTGAAATAGAAATGAGCACCAACCCCCAGAGTCTGGGACGTCTAGCGCAGGTGTGTGAGGGGGACCTTTTGCCTTTAGGACCAACACAGACTTCAGAGGATAATCAGAACTGCAGAAAAAACAATTGCTCCCAACCTGCCTTCCATTGAGGACCTCTATAATGCACATGTCAAAAAGAGGGCAGGGAAAATATTTACTGATCCCTCGCATCCTGGACACAAACTGTTTCAACTCCTACCCTCAAAACGTCGCTACAGAGCACTGCACACCAAGACAACTAGACACAAGAACAGTTTTTCCCCAAACGCCATCACTCTACTAAACAAATAATTCCCTCAATACTGTCAGACTTTTTACTAAGTCTGCACTTCTATCTCTACTAGTTTTTCTCATCATTCCTATCATCCTTTTCCTCCCACCTAGGACTGTATGACTGTAACTTGTTGCTTGTATCCTAAGATTTTTATTAATATTGATTGTTTCTTCATTGCTTATTTGATCCCTATGAAGATCATTAAGTGTTGTACCACATGATTCTTGACAAATGTATCTTTTTCTTTTATGTACGCTGAGAGCATATGCACCAAAGCAAATTCCTTATGTGTCCAATCACACTTGGCCAATAAAATTCTATTCTATTCTATTCCCTTTATGCTGGTAAAAAGAAGTATCTCAGATGGAATCACTTGATACAGAATTCATTTTTCCAGAGCTGTCTTCCATGTTCCTATCTTATAGTATTCAAAAAACTTCTTGACTGTTACAGAGCTTTTTCAGGTAGGTCAACAGATGCTGGGGGAAAAGAAAGAGAGAAACATTCCTTCCCACAAATGTCCCTGATTCCAGAGTTCTCAGGATCTATTAAGAAAGGAATAATTTGGACATAAAATTTGCAAAAGTTTCCATTAGCATGCAAGCGTTCACTGAAAAGGTGACAACCCAGGAAACAATCATGATACTGAAAAATATACGTTATCTGTAATACACTTAGAAGACTTTTTTTTGGTCCTTTTTGCCCCATAAAAGAAACCAGGTTCAGATTTCCTAGCAATTTCGGAACTTTACAAACATTGTGCAATCATGCATAAAATGAGAGCCAAACACAGCACTTTTCCTTTGCACATGAAAAGCTTGGTCAAGGACAGTTCGGTATCTTTTCATATATTACTCATGGCTTACCAAAGGTTTGGAGAAAGAGATGAATTGCTTTTTTATCGCAGCTAGCCTTTTTGAACAGATGGATCCTGGCCAGGCACAGTGAGAAGTACCTTGGAGCCCATCTTTATCTTGAAACATGATGCCATAGCTATTTAAATCAATTTGAAAGATAAAAGAGGTAACTTCTACTCACAGAAGACCAGTCTGAAATCAGCTTTCTTAGTACTCTGTTGGAAGCACTCCATGAGATGGGCATAGCCTAAATGAAAGAACAGCAATGCTCAAAAAGAGGTAGAAAGGGCAATATTGGAAAATCACAATGGAATCTCTTGTGCACAACAATATGGGAAAGAATGAACATCACTTTCATCTAGAATATTACAATTTGCCTTAGACTGAATTTCTGAATTTGTAAACCAATCATTGCCAATTGTGACACCTTCCTGATGTACATAATTACATAATACTCACCAGCAAATGTAATTATTATAATCATTCTTGGTCTTTGTAAATTGTTTTTGTCCATAAAGCACAAATTGGATATATAAAAATATACTTAATATATTTTCCATTTCTTTTGCACATTGACAGACCCTGCAGACCCTTTGTAAGTGGGTAGTCCCTACCTCTTTTTCACAAAGGCCATTAATCACCTGTATCCATATCCAATCAGAAGTGCTAGAAGATGAAAGGCGACACTACATGCATTTAAAAGGGATCTTACTTGGTTCAGGGAAAGGGGAGCTTCAATTGTACATTGGAGAAGAAGCTGAAGAGGAAAAACAAAAGAAGACCAGGAGTAATGAAGCTTTGAGGAAGTTAAGCATTTAAAGGCTCAAAAGTCACTCCAAAGAATGGGGAAAGGATAAAGCAATGCAACAAGGCAAGGACATTGCTTTTGGAATGTGTGAGACAGAAACCAAGAAGCTGTGATAGGCAATTCAACAGACTACTGGCATTTAAAAGATCCAGGAAAGCTAACCTGCAAAATGAAAGGGATCTGGAAGGAGAAGAAGGGAGGCAGTCCTTTTGTTATGCAGAGTTGAGGATATGACAGATGCTGCAAGTAAGAGAAAGGAGCTAAAAACAGAAACAGATGAAAAGAATTCCTACAAAGGCTTTCGAGAAATGGTGATTATATTTTTAAAGAGTTGAGCAAACATGACTCTTCAGAGAAGTATTTGGAGATATTTGAAGATTCTATTGCCCAAATGGTGACACATTAGGGCTTTATTGTTGTTTATATTATTGAGTTATGCTTTAATTTCATGTTATTACTAAGCCACACAGAGCCTTCCAAAATAAAGTGCCCTGCAAGATGAAGCAATAAACAAACATAAATGGAAGGAAGATATGACATTGCTTAAGAGAGAGAAGCAAGTAATCAAATGTTAAGCGCCTTCCAAGTGAAGTTGGCAGGAGTTGATGATTATGGACCCCAGATGCTTGTTTGAAAGACAATGAAGAGAGAAGGAAGAAAGTAACTCAGGGGAAGTAGAAGAGAAAAAGATCATTATGTTATTATCTTTGTCTATATTAAGCAATAAAAGAACAAGGAAATGATCATTATATTAAATAGAATGGAATAGAATTCTTTATTGACCAAGTGTGATTAGACACACAAGGAATTTGTCTTTGGTGCATATGCTCACAGTGTACATAAAAGAAAAGATACATTTGTCAAGAATCATAAGGTACATTTAATGATTGTCATAGGGTACAAATAAACAATCAGGAAGCAATCAGTATTAATATACAGAAAATCATAAGGATACAAGCAAAAAGTTACAGTCATACTACCCTGTTTCCCCAATAGTAAGACACCCCCGATTGTAAGACGTATTGGGGGTTTCAGGGGGGTCGGCTAATATAAGCCGAAACACGGGGGTATTGCCGCCTCCCTCTCATCTAGCTGCGCGCCGCCTCCTGCCCACGTCCGCACCGTCCCCCTCTCCATACGTCACCGCGTCTGCCACCTCCCTCTGATCTTAATGAGCGCCGCCTCCTGCCCACTTCCGCGCCGCCCCCTCCATATGTCACCGCGTCTGCCGCCTCCGTTTGATCCAAATGAGCGCCACCTCCTGCTCACTTCCGCGCCGCCCCCTCCATACGTCACCGCATCTGCCGCCTCCATCTGATCCAAATGAGCGCCGCCTCCTGCCCACGCCTGCGCCGTCCCCCTCTCCATATGTCACCACGTCTGCCACCTCCCTCTGATCTTAATGAGCGCCGCCTCCTGCCCACTTCCGTGCCGCCCCCCCTCCATATGTCACCGCGTCTAAATGTTAATTTTATGGTTAAAACAAAAAATTCGACAATTTTTTTCCAATATAAGACATACCCCGAAAGTAAGACATAGTGGGGCTTTTGGGGATAAAAAGAAAGTAAGACACTGTCTTACTTTCGGGGAAACACGGTATCATAAATGGTAGGAGATGAGTGATAGGAACAATAAGAAGACTAATAGTTATAGTAACGCAGCTTTAGTGAATAGTTTGACAGTGGTGAGGGAATTATTTGGTTAGCAGAGTGATAGCATTCAGGAAAAAACTGTGCTTGTGTCTAGTTGTTCTGGTTTGCAGTGCTCTATAGCATCATTCTGAGGGTAAGAGTTGAAACAATTTTTATACAGGATCTGAGGGGTCAGTAAATATTTTCACAGCCTCTTTTTGACTCGTGCAATATCCATGACCTCAATGGAAGGCAGGTTTGTGGTAATTGTTTTTTCTGCAGTTCTCATTATCCTCTGAAGTCTTTGTCAGTCTTGTTGGGTTGCAGAACCGAACCAGACAGTTTTAGAGGTGCAGATGACAGTCTCAATACTTCCTCTGTAGAACTGTATCAGCAGCTCCTTAGGCAGTTTGAGCTTCCCGAGTTAATGCCAACATTACAACTAAGAACTTTTATGTAATATTTTGACTCCAGCCACTTAACTGACAAGCAGATTTCGGAAAGTTGGTTTCTGACATCTTCTCATGACCAGTCATTGTACTGAATATGTGTGGGTTACCTCTCAATCTCTCTTTTCTTCAAAGAGATTTAGCCAGCTCAGATTCCATATTCAGATTTCACCTATAATCAGGGGTGGGTTCTAACTTTCCTCATTGCCAATTCACTTCCTCTCATGCCGTGTGCCTGCGTGCGCATTGCACACCATGTGGCCACACTATGCAAGCACATGCATGCACAGTGCAAAAAAGCAAGCAAAAATAGCAAAAAGAAAGCCAAAAACAAGATGGTGTTGCATACACAGTGCTGGAAACTCTTCTTCTACACATGCGCAGAAGAAGAAGAAACAGCAAAAAATTCCAGAAAAGTTTTTTTTTTTTTTAAATGGGGGCATCCACGGAGCAGTACTGACAGAACCAGCTCTGTGATGTCACCACCGGTTAACTACCGGTTCTTTAGAACCGGTGCAAACTGGGAGGAATCCATCTCTGCTTATAATGCTGTCCCAATTTCTTCAGGGACATCTTCAGTTTACCATGTTCTTACCAGAAATCAGAAGCATTTTAAACACGCTGAGCAATAGACTTAAGCATATTATATAAATTCCATCAAGGAATTTGCAGCCTGACCTTTTGATTTATGCTCCTCTATAATATTCTACATGATCCCAGGAAGGTCTTACTTTCATTTCCGATTGATTTTGCTCAGCATCTTGCTGTTTGCAGGATGTTTTGATTGTCTCCTTAATATATTCACACACAAAACAGCCTCTTGTAAAGCTACCATCTGTGCTTTTAATACACACCAAAGTTTTCTACCCAGGAGAGCTGATGGTGTTGAAGAAAGAGGGAATCAAATGCATACTATCTTTCAAAGCAGAAATAGGGGCAAGGGAATTATAATCTGTTTTATAGCTTAGGTAACATGAAAATATAAACAGTTACTGGGATGCCTTCCTCATCACCTGACTGCAGGAGCAGCTGCTTCAGAAGACTGCTGGCAGAATTACCTTCAGGTATTTTATTTCTTGCTACCTCCCAGAGCTGTCTTGGCACTCACCCAGGCATCCAGAGCAGGCTGCTAAATGTCACAGAGTCCTCCGAGGTCAAGCTGGCCTACCTATAACAGCTGACAATGGTTTAACTTAGTTAAGGAAAAACAGATAAATATTTAGTTAACCATTTCACATTTATCAGTGCCTAGATTCAGTAAATTGTATAAGCAATAGGTACACTAACTTGGTTTATTTCAATGATGAACTTCAATTTTTTTACTACCGGTTCTGTGGGTGTGGCTTGGTGGGCATCGTGTGGCTTGGTGGATGTGGCTTGGTGGGTGTGGCTTGGTAGGTGTGGCTTGGTGGGCATGGCAGGGGAAAGATACTGCAAAATTTCCATTCTCTTACCACTCCAGAGGAAGGATACTGTAACATTTCCATTCCCTCCCCACTCCAGGGGAAGGATACTGTAAAATCTCCATTCCCTCTCCATTCCTGGGGGAAGGATATTACAAAATCTCCAGTTGCACTCTGAGGCCAGCCAGGGGTGGTATTTGCCACTCAAAATTTCTGCCACTGGTTCTCCAAACTACTCAAAGGTTCTGCTATTGGTTCTCCAGAACCTGTCAGAAACTCCTGGATTTCACCCCGGTTTATTTGGACTCAGTTTGAAAGCACAAGCAGACTACTCCACCATCTTCTGCACCATCTTCAATGACATTTTAGACTTAGAAGACCTAGAGTTAGAATAATTTTATTGTCACTTCAAATGTGTGTGTGTGTGTGTATACATACATACATACATACATACATATATTTGATTATATATCTGTGTGTCTGTGTTAAAATGAAATTTCAATGCATATAGCTCTTAAAGGGTCTCCACCTCTAATATACCCTGCATAAATATGTCTAAATAAATAAATAAATGAATAAATAAATGAATGAATAAATAAATAAATAAATAAATAAATAAATACAAAACTATGCATATACCCACATATATTATATGACACAACAAAACAACACAGCTTAGTTTGGATGTATACTTATACATGGTGAGAGAAACAAATCTTGCAAGTTTACTAGATGGGTGACATAGGGAGCAATTAGTTCCTCAGTAATCATTTCTCAGGTATGTGATACGTAGAAGTATTTCCAACCACTTCATGGTAGTCATAAGTGAAGTAGACCCAGAGACAGGGTTTTGAGCAATCGGTACTTTTATTCAGCTCAGAGAACAAGTGACAGCTCAGCAAGGTAAAGTGACAATTCAGCGAGTACCGACTGACTCTGCCTGGAGAAACCGCTTCTTTTATACTTTTGCGGTTCCCACCAAAGCTAGAGCCGGCCGCGTCTGAGCCAATCAGGAGCGACTTCCTGCTTGGGCTCAGACAGCGCTGGAAAGAGGAACAAACTATTTACAGAGTTACAAGGTAGCCATTTCAGGATACAACACCCCTCCCCTCATAGTTGGACTCATCCATCAAGAAAGCCATGTGACGAAGTCGTCCAATCGGTGAGGCCTCCGAGGCTCTCGCGCTGACCTGCGCAGTTCAATTTCTCCTTCGCCACTGACTGTGGAGGATGGCTCGCCGCTGTTCTCCCGGTGCGGCGGACTTGGCCTGGCAGGCCCAACGAAGGCTTCGGAGGACGAGGATGGCTCGGCGTCGCTGGATGGTTCCCCCTGGCCCGATGAGTCTCTTTGCGTGTTTCTTAGTTCGGGCAATGTACTAAAGTCTGTTGAAGGGGGAGAGTCCATGTCAGCGGGTTGTGGCAATTGATTTTCAGCTCGTTTCCGAATGTGGTCTATGTGTCGTTTCCACAAACGACCATCCTCTAGTTTAACAACATAAGTCTTGGGTGCGTTTTGCTTAACAATAATTCCCTTCATCCAGTTTACATTTCCGTCAAAACTTTTTACATATACATTTTGTCCCAAATACATTTCTCTTTCAGGTTTTGTACACATTTGGTTATTATTAACACAGAACCTTGGGTTTAACCTGTCTAGTGGTGACCTCAACTTCCTTCCCATCAATAACTCTGCAGGGCTTACATGTGTGTGCGAGTTAGGGGTAATGTGCTGGGTTAGTAAGAATTGGTCCAAGTTTTGTTGCACATCCCCAGGGCCTGACCTGTGCAATGCCTCCTTTGCCACCCGTACGTAACGTTCTGCCAACCCGTTAGCCCAGGGCGAGTAAGGCGAGATGAGGGCATGCCTGACCCCTAGGCCATCTAGGAATAATTCGAATTGCCTGGCTGTTAGCTGTGGCCCATTGTCAGACACTAAGAGATCGGGGCAACCATGGGATGCAAACAGTCTGCTCAATACCTTGATAGTGGCACTTGTGGTTATGTTGTTCATTGCTATTATTTCCAACCATTTGGAGAAGGCATCAACCACTATTAAAAAATACTGAGACCCAACTGGGCCAGCAAAATCAATGTGGATCCTAGACCAAGGACCAGCGGGCTGTTCCCACTCAGCCGGAGTTGTTTTGGGGGGACTGGGCCTTGACTCTTGGCACGGGTCACACTTTGAAACCCAACTTTCAATATCAGCATCTAGCCCTGGCCACCATAAATGCCCCCTTGCTAGGCTCTTCATCCTGACAATCCCAGGATGGCCCACGTGTAACATTTTGAGTACCTTTTCCCTTAGGCGTTTGGGGATGATCACTCTATCCCCCCACAGCAAACAACCTTTTACATATGATAATTCAAGCCTTTTGTTTTTAAAATCACACAATTCAGGTTTAACAATATCATTTTGCCATCCCTTTAGAACACAGTTCACCACTTGTTTAAGGATTTGATCTTGCTGCGTGTGTGCAGCTACCTCTTTTGCTGTGGTTAGTGGGTTTTCCTCGAGTTCTATCATTAGCACATCTGTGGAAGGAACAGGGTCTTCCACTAAGTCTGCTATGGGGCATCTGCTGAGGCCGTCTGCATGATTGATTTCCTTCCCCCCCTTGTGGGTGAGCTCATACTGATACCCTGAGAGGAAAAGAGCCCATCTGATTAGTCTTGGAGACATAAAAGGTGGAGTGGGCTTGTTGGGGGCTAGCAGGCCTAGTAGGGGTTTGTGGTCAGTGACTAGCTCAAAGCTTCTTCCAAAAATGTAATTGTGAAACTTCTTCACCCCTGCCACTAATGCTAGGGCCTCCTTGTCTAACTGGCTATAATTCCTCTCTGTGCTGGTCATGGTTCTTGAAAAAAATGCTATTGGGGCCTCTGTCTTATTAGGTAGAACGTGAGCTAAGACTCCTCCTATGCCGTACGGCGAAGCGTCGCAGGTGAGCCTAATGGGTAGTGAAGCACTATATTGGACTACTACACTTTTCGAAGTTAATAAATTTTTTATTTGAGAAAAAGCTTCACGTTCAGTTTTCCCCCATGTCCAGCGGGCTTCCTTCTGGAGTAAACGATGGAGAGGCTCTGCTACTGTTGCCTTCTGCTTTAAAAAAACGGAATAAAAATTAAGGAGGCCCAAAAATGCCTGCAACTCATTCTTATCTCGTGGCTCTGGGGCTTCTCTAATTGCTCTCAGCTTCTCTGTTGTGGGGTGGATACCTTCTTTATCTATTTTATACCCAAGGAATTCAATACTGTTAGTTCCCCAGACACATTTATCAGGCTTGATTCGTAACCCTTTGTCCTGTAGCCTCTTAAGTACTTCCCTTATTCTTTTGTTCACTTGTTCCTGGTTTTCCCCTGCAATTAAGATGTCATCAAAATATGGAATTGCCCCATTTACCCCTGACAATAGGCGTTCCATGATGCTCTGGAATATTCCTGGGGCTATGCTTACCCCAAACTGTAACCTCGTGCATTTGAAAGCCCCCCTGTGCGTTACAATCGTTTGAGCGTCTGCTGTTTGTTCATCGACCGGAAGTTGCTGGTAAGCCTGCGCCAGGTCGATCTTTGCGAACCTTTTTCCCTCCCCCAGGGAGTGTAAGAGTTGTTGTACAACCGGGATGGGGTAGGGGTGGTGTTGGAGTGCCTTATTCAGGGTTGATTTGTAATCAGCGCAAACTCTTAAGGAGCCATCTGGCTTCAGGGGTGTCACTATGGGAGTTTCCCATGGCCCCTGTTCCACAGGGACCAAAATACCTTGACTAATGAGTTTGTCCAGCTGTATGTCTAGCTTGGGGAGAAGCGGAAGGGGGACCCTGCGAGGTTTCAGTCTAACCGGTGGGACCTTGGGGTCAATAGAGAAAGATATAGGAGGTCCCTTATACAATCCCAAGGTGGGGCTGAACACTTCAGGGAACTCTTTCACAAAGTTAGGCATATTATCACAGTTTACATTACACACACCCGAAATTTCGATCCCCAACGGTTCCATCCACGCTAGACCCAGCAGGGAGTGTTTGGCCCCCGTCACAATAAGCATGGGAAGGGTACATTTAACATTCTTAAATGCAATAGGTACATTTGCTGTTCCCAGGACCGAGATTACCCCCCCTTGGAAGTCTCTGATCACCAAAGAGGTTTGAGTTAGGTCAGCCTTAGACACATTAGGCATATATAGCTTAAATTTTTCCCAGGGCATGATGGTATATCTCGAGCCCGTATCCAGCTCCATTGAGCAAGGCTGGTTATTTAGTAACAATGAGATAACAATTTTAGCCCCCTTTTTGGTTGCCGTGTTATTCACGGAAAATTGAGAGTTACCTCTAGTGTAGTCGCGGTTAGCGGTTGAGTAGTTCCTTTGACCCGAGTTGCGGAACGGTCTCCTTTCTCGCGATTGGGGGGGGTGGTTTTGAGGTCGCTGGTATTGTTGTGTGGCAAAAGTTTCTTCTGGTGCCGTTGCCCTGCATGCGATGGCGATGTGGCCTCTCCGGTTGCAACGGCGGCAAGTAGCGTCTCGGAAGGGGCATCGATGGCGCTGGTGATTTCCCCGGCAGCCCGCGCAGGGGGCTGGGTGAGTAGCTCTAGGGTGTCTCGGCTGGTCTTGCAGGAGGAGGCAGTTGTCCCCGTTGCTAGTTGGCTGGCTGAGGTCGTCTGTTCCCACGGCGCTGGGAGACTCGGCGTCGATTTTGGCAATGATTTCTCGCCTTCCGTGCTCTTTTAATTCTCTTGCCGCTGCGTCGGCTGCTTCCGCGGTCTGCGCTAATTTAATTACGGTTTGTAGAGTCGGCTCTTCTTCGGTGAGGAGTTTATTTCTCACTGTGTTGCTCTTCATGCCGAAAACCAAGGCGTCGGTGAGGCGAGCTTCCGGGTCTTTAAACTTGCATTGAGCAAGTACCGTTCGAAGCCGCGTTGTAAATTGGCTGATCGACTCGGTTTCTCTCTGAGCCATCATGTGGAATTGATGCCGGTAAACCATGGCTGGTCTGGTTGGTTTGAAATGGCTCGCTAGTTTCTGTTGAAGTACGTCCCACGCTGTGGTTCTTGCTTGTTCTGGTTCGGTGAGAGTTTGGGCAAGTCTACGGATCTCTGCGCCGCAGTAGTTGAGAAAAATAGCCCGTCTGCGATCGGCTCCGGCGTCCTGCATTCCCGCCGCCTCGAGGAAGATCTCGAAGGTGGCCATGTACTCGTCCCATGTCATTTTCTCGGGATCGAAGAGTTCCGGAGCCTGGCCGATCTGGATTTTGTCCATGTTGCACGCGAAGTTTCTTCCGTTCGTTCGTCGCCAGTGAAGTAGACCCAGAGACAGGGTTTTGAGCAATCGGTACTTTTATTCAGCTCAGAGAACAAGTGACAGCTCAGCAAGGTAAAGTGACAATTCAGCGAGTACCGACTGACTCTGCCTGGAGAAACCGCTTCTTTTATACTTTTGTGGTTCCCGCCAAAGCTAGAGCCGGCCGCGTCTGAGCCAATCAGGAGCGACTTCCTGCTTGGGCTCAGACAGCGCTGGAAAGAGGAACAAACTATTTACAGAGTTACAAGGTAGCCATTTCAGGATACAACAAGTCATAGTATATATTCTATAGCTACAAGATCAAGCATCATCCCACCTTCATCAAGATAACTTGTATACAGTAAACTACTGGATCACAGCAGGAAGTAATTGAAGGGGAAGAAAACCATTGGTTTCTTTAAGTGTCAGTCTATTTTTTCTTAGTGGTTGACACCGCACACTTCTTTATCGTGGTTTGATTATTTCAGCTAGAATATATGTGCAAATGAATGAAGGAAGAAAGGAAATTCTTATTCTGAATCTCGATGGCCACAATGATTCTCTTATATATGCAGGCAGTCCTCAACTGACAAGAGTTCATTTAGTGACCATTCAAACTTACAACCGCATTGAAAAAAGTAACTTATGACCATTTTTCACATTCATGGCCATTGCAGCATCCCCATGGTCACATGACTTATATTCAGATACTTGGCAATTGGTTCATATTTACAACGGTTACAGAGTCCCGGGGTCACATGATCTCCTTCTGCGACCTTCTTACTGTTGTGGTTAGCTCTGGCCTAGCTCCTGCCCCAAGCAATGTGCAGGTGGATGTGGGGAAAACATCCACATGCTGCAGGCCTGTTTTGCTCCCGATGGAATCTGCCGACAAAGCCTCCTCTGACCAAGCAAGCGTGAGTGGCAGGGAAGAGGGGAGTTTGGCAGACAGCCCAGGAGGAGATCAATCATCTGTATCATCCCTGGATTCTGAACAAGAATTAATGACACATCCACGCATGCGTAGAGTGATGCATAGGAGACAACAACTGAAGGATTATTACAAGAGAAAATGAGGCCACATGTGGTTGGGTGGGGCTGCTGTAATTAGTGCTACAGATAAAAGTGTAGCTTGGTGTTTTAGCCTCATGGCAGTTTATCTGATTCATTGTTTCATCAAGATCGTGGTTTTTGTGCTGTTCAAGATTGTGTGGGGACTCTCTGGACTTTAGAATTGGACTCAATTTCCCAGTTATTGGGTGAGCAATTGGATTGCATTTAACCTGTGCCTTATGTGTACCAGAAAATCCCTTTGACATTTAAAAAGGAGCTGTTTCTGTTTTTCTGTTTATAAAAACTTTTGGGTTTTCCTTTTATCGTGTGGTGTGTGTCTTCCTGAACTAATTATCCTGTAATTATGGGTGGTTGAAACACGCCGGCAGAACACTTACCAGCAAAGTCAACGAGGAAGCCAGATTCACTTAACAACTGTGTTACTAATTTAACACAATGATTCGCTTAAAAAAATGCAGCAAGAAAAGTTGTAAAATGGGGCAAACTCACTTAACAAATTTTTCACTTAGGAACATAAATTCTGGGCTCAATCCAGGGGTTTGTTGCTATTGAACTGGTAGTGACTCGCTGGTGACATCATGTTGGGACAGGAAGGAGGAAATCTGCAGCAAGGTAAATTGGAATCCACCCCTGACTCAATCGTGGTCATAAGTCAAGGACTACCTGTATGTATCAAAAGAAGACAGGGTCCTTTGAGAGTTGGATGGCATATAAATTCGATTAATAAATAAATAAGATTAAGAAATATTCCATCTGAAAGTACTGATACATCATGAATGGTCATTCTGCTACTCATTTACAAGGGGGAGAAGTAAAGGCTGTAACTGTAAAATATATTCAAATGCATTGAATGTAGCATTGTCATGAAAAATGGGGCAAGATTTTTAAAGGGAAGAAGTCCCCAAATTAATAATACACACTTGCCATACTCATAATGTATCTGCTAGCAAAATATATTGATGTTCCGGAAACAAATATTAACATTATAGTCACGGCAAAACAATTTTTCAATAACTGTTTTGAAGAGAGTGGGGAAAACAAATTACCCCTCCAATGTCTAATGGAACACATGAATGGGTTGTTTGGCTAATATACAAAAAAAAAAAAACCCCACTCCTTCTGATGGTAATTCATGAACAAAATCATAAAAAGTAGATGGGCTATTCAGGCAAAATTGCCCAACATAGACTAAACCCATGATGACTACTCTAAATCCCATTTCTGGGGCTTTGTGTGCTGAGTAAGAGCTGTTTCATTGCTTGTTTAAGTTTGAAAGGAACTCAGTGGAACCTTTAAAAAAGTCCTTGGCAATAATATCGCCGGCTGACTCACCGGCCCCACGGCGCTGTTGCGGAAGGGCCGGGCAGACTCGGACCCTTCCGATGGCGGCCGCCATCTTGTTTTCGGCCGAAATCTCGCGAGGCGAGATTTCGGCCGAGAATGCCCTGCCCACGTGGCTGGGCATGACGTCGGGTCCGGGCGGGGCCTGCTGGCCCTATTTAAGGGACAGCAGGCCGGGAAGAGAGCCTGTTCGCCCGGACCTGGTGCCAAGAGCAGACACATGGCTGTCTGCTCGTGGAATCCTTCGGCAGCCGCGTGGGCGGCCGCTGCTTGTGGAAGCCTCGTCGGAGGCTTGAGGAGGCTGCAGCTTAGCCCTTCCGAGGCCTGCGGTCTTCTCCTCTTCAGGCTAGGCTGGAGTCCGGCGTGAGCCCCCCCCCCCGCTTCGTAAAAGGCGGCTGCGTGTTGCGGCCGCCATCTTGAGAGCCTCATCGGAGGCTCGTGGAGCGGTAATGGCCTTCGGGTCCGGTGGGGAGGCTGGGCCTGTGCCGTTTTCGGCTGTTGGCCCCTCTATTTCGTCCAGGGGGGGATCGTTCCGGTCGCCCCCTCGGGAACGGGGGATCGGGCGGAGGGCTCGCGTGTGCGCCTCCCCCCCCCCCGGTTCGTGGCCCCTGTTCAGAGGGCAGTTAGGCCCTTGGCGGCAGCTTCCTGCTGCTGCGCTGCCTGTTTGGGCAGAGGCCGTTTGCTGCCCTCTTGGGGCCGGGCAGCCCCGGTTTCATTATTGTTAAAATAAGAACCATGGTGTAAAACAAAACATACATAATAATACTACTGATATTTATAATTACTTTATTTAATTGTTTATATAGAAACACTGAAGTCAGGAAAAACCTATTGGTCCCTCTGGTCTGCCCTTATAATATTTACTGATTTTATCTCAGGATGGCTATATGTTTATCCCAAACATGTTTAAATTTTGTTACTGTGGTTTTATATCCCAAGTCTGCTGGAAGTTTGTTCCAACGATCTACTGCTCTTTCAGTAAAGTTGTAGTCAAACCAGTAAAACAGTTATGGCCCAACATTAATTATTGGAATAGTTAGTTGCCCCATTGTAGCTGTGCCTGGGAAGGCGATGAGGCCCTCGGCCAGGGTAGCCAGGAAGCCCCCCCCCCGTGGGTCCTGCTGGGGGGGAGACTACGGTTGGTGGCCACCCGGTCCTAGTTTTTGGGGGTTTTCGGGGGGGGGGCACCTGTAACCAGGTTTGCCCCCCCCGCCGGCTCCTACTGCGGGGGCACGGGCCCCTGGGGCAGTTTTTTGCTATGGCCTGGGGTAGCCGGGGCGGGGGGGTTCGGACCCCGCCAACGCGGGCCGTAGTGCCTCCGCCCCTTTTGAAGGCTTACCCGTCGGGACCAGGGGTATTAATGTACGGGGGCCACCACAGTGTGGGACCCGTTTGCTGCATGTCAGGGTTTTGCTGCAGGGGGGCTTGTTCTCGCTCCCTTTTGTAGGTACAGCCGTGCGTGCGGGAGGGCAGGGTGCCCATGCCGCTTCGGTGTGCCCCTGCCCCTAAAAGGGGACGGTTAAGAGGGGAGGGGGTCCAGGGAACAAACCCCAACTACTGGGGGAAAATGGGCCCAGCCCAAGTAGGTAAGCATGCTCGAGGGTTGGTTGAGGGACTACCACCCTCGCTCGAGAGCGGCTGCTCTCTTGCTAGGTTTTTCACAGGGATTCAGGATCCCTTGCAGGGGAGGGGCCCCTTTTTAGGGGTGGTCCCCTGAAAGGCGAGGGGTGAATTTAGGTTGATTCACCACTTGTCTTTTCCTAAAGGGGAGTCAGTGAATGATTTCGTTCCTGACGAACTTTGTTCGGTGCGGTACGCATCATTTGATGCGGCCGTGCCATGGTTAGGAAGTGTGGGGTTGGAGCCCTTATAGGAAAATGCGACATTGAGTCGGCATTCCGGCTCCTCCCCATACACCCAGACGGATGCGGGCTTCTGGGCTTCCATTGCGAAGGTGGGGTTTTTTGTGGACAGGGCACTGCCAATGGGCTGCTCTGTCCCATGCTCTCTTTTTTGAGAGTTTTAGCACCTTCTTGGGGTGGTCGCTCAGGAGGCGCAGCGGTCTGGGATCGGTCGTTCACTACCTCGATGGATTCTTGTTGGCGGGGCCTGCGCGTTCAGAGCATTGCTTTGCTCTAATGCTGGTCTTCGAAGCCCTTTGCGCTCTGTTGAGGGGGCCTTTAGCCTCTGAGGGGACCGAGGGCCCCGCCACCAGGATTATCTGTCTCGGTATTGAATTGGACTCGGAGGTGCAATCTTCTAGGTTGCCCCTAGAGAAGTTGCTTAGGATCCGAAGAAAGCTCGATGAGGTGCTGGGCTGCCGGAAGGTTACCCTACGGCAGCTTCAGGAATTGGCAGGCATTCTAATTTGCCTGTCGGGTGGTTGTTCCTGGTAGGGTTTTTCCAGGAGGTTGTAAGACACGATGGAGGGGCTCCGTCTGCCCCATCATCGTACCCGCCTTTGCGCTGGGGTCAGGGCTGACCTCGGCGTGTGGCGGGATTTCTTGGTTAGGTTTAATGGTTTGTCCTTCTGGAGGCACGAGCTTCTTTTGGGAAGCTGAGTTGCAGCTCTGCTCTGATGCCGCGGGGACTGGTGATTTCGGGGTAGTGTTAGGTGACCAGTGGCTGGTCGGCATGGCCTCCGGAATGGAGTGCCTCTTCGTTGGTTGAGGACCTGACGTTCCTGGAGCTCTTCCCCTTAATAGTGGCCTTAGAGCTTTGGGGGGAGCAGTTTAGGGACAAGACCGGGCACTTTTGGTGTGACAACCTAGCGGTTGTCCATGTGGTGAATGCCCTGTCCTCAAAGAGCGACAGGGTCATGCGGCTTGTCCGCCATTTTGTGCACAGGTCCTTGTCCCTAAACGCATTGTTTTGGCTAGGCATGTCCCCGGGGTGGATAACGGGGTCGCTGATGCCCTGTCCCGTGGTCAGTTGTCCAGGTTTGGACCCTGACCCCGTGGGCCCGGGAGTCGCCAGCGGCGTTCCCCGGCCACCTTTGGAGTCTGGGGGGTCTCCCGGGCGTAGGAGAGTAAAGGTCTGCTGGGCTATGGCCCCCTCTGTGGTGCCCGCACTCTGGGGGATTCACAGCAGACAGGTGCAGAGTTCGGGGGGTTCAGGCAGGTTACAGGTTACCCCTGTAGCTGGCCTGCCCCAGTTGTGTACCTGGCCATATTTGTGTCCAGTTTAGGCAGTGTGGCCTTTCAGTTAGGACTTGAGGGCCAGGTGGCCGGCCTCGCCTTTTGTATGAGGCGGGGGCTGGTTTGTGGATTTATGGTGAGTTCCGCATAGTGAAGATGCGGGACGGCTGGCCAGGGCCTTATCACCGGTTGCTAGGTCCTTTTGGCCTTCCATCTCATCGCCTTAGTCGGGCGGGTTTTGGAGTACAGGGTTTGGCCAGGCCAAGCGTGGATCCCGCCGCTTGTGGGAACGCTCGTTCCGCAGTGGCGCCGCCTCTAGTACGGTGACGGCGTTCTCGATACTGAGGGTTCGGGGATGCTGACCGCTGGCGGTCGACGGCCTGTTTTAGGCTACGAACGGCCAGTTGAGGGTCCGGGGTAGATCTTAGGCCAGGGCTCCCTTTGGTCCCCTTCTATTCAACCCCGCCAGGATGGACCGACGGTGTTGCTTTGGGTCATGAGTGCTCCGAGACCACTCAGCAACACGGTGCCGTCGGGGGTGGGGACCCTGCCGTCGTGGCGGCTGGGTCCTTGTTGTCTGGCGGGGGAGACGGGGTGTGCGGTAGGACGGGCGTTTCTACCGCTATGCTGGGTGGGCGGCATCCCATTGCTGCGCCCAGATTGGTCCTGGGAGGGCGGCATCCCATTGCTGCGCCCAGGTGGTGCTGGGAGGGCGGCATCCCATTGCTGCGCCCAGTTGGTCCTGGGAGGGCGGCATCCCATTGCTGCGCCCAGTTGGTCTGGGAGGGCGGCATCCCATTGCTGCGCCCAGTTGGTCCTGGGAGGGCGGCATCCCATTGCTGCGCCCAGGTGGTGCTGGGAGGGCGGCATCCCATTGCTGCGCCCAGTTGGTCCTGGGGGGGCGGCATCCCATTGCTGCGCCCAGGTGGTCCTGGGAGGGCGGCATCCCATTGCTGCGCCCAGGTGGTGCTGGGAGGGCGGCATTCCATTGCTGTGCCCAGTTGTTCCTGGGAGGGCGGCATCCCATTGCTGCGCCCAGGTGGTGCTGGGAGGGCGGCATCCCATTGCTGCGCCCAGTTGGTCCTGGGAGGGCGGCATCCCATTGCTGCGCCCAGTTGGTCCTGGGAGGGCGGCATCCCATTGCTGCGCCCAGTTGGTCCTGGGAGGGCGGCATCCCATTGCTGCGCCCAGGAGGTGCTGGGAGGGCGGCATCCCGTTGCTGCGCCCAGACCGGTCCTGGGAGGGCGGCATCCCATTGCTGCGCCCAGGTGGTGCTGGGAGGGCGGCAT
Organism: Erythrolamprus reginae; assembly: GCF_031021105.1. NCBI lineage: Eukaryota > Metazoa > Chordata > Lepidosauria > Squamata > Dipsadidae > Erythrolamprus > Erythrolamprus reginae. The sequence continues at coordinate 153,100,301 of NC_091950.1, read as the reverse complement.
CCCTTTGCTGCGCCCAGTTGGTCCTGGGAGGGCGGCATTCCATTGCTGTGCCCAGTTGTTCCTGGGTGGGCGGCATCCCATTGCTGCGCCCAGATTGGTCCTGGGAGGGCGGCATCCCATTGCTGCGCCCAGGTGGTGCTGGGAGGGCGGCATCCCATTGCTGCGCCCAGTTGGTCCTGGGAGGGCGGCATCCCATTGCTGCGCCCAGTTGGTCTGGGAGGGCGGCATCCCATTGCTGCGCCCAGTTGGTCCTGGGAGGGCGGCATCCCATTGCTGCGCCCAGGTGGTGCTGGGAGGGCGGCATCCCATTGCTGCGCCCAGTTGGTCCTGGGGGGGCGGCATCCCATTGCTGCGCCCAGGTGGTCCTGGGAGGGCGGCATCCCATTGCTGCGCCCAGGTGGTGCTGGGAGGGCGGCATTCCATTGCTGTGCCCAGTTGTTCCTGGGAGGGCGGCATCCCATTGCTGCGCCCAGGTGGTGCTGGGAGGGCGGCATCCCATTGCTGCGCCCAGTTGGTCCTGGGAGGGCGGCATCCCATTGCTGCGCCCAGTTGGTCCTGGGAGGGCGGCATCCCATTGCTGCGCCCAGTTGGTCCTGGGAGGGCGGCATCCCATTGCTGCGCCCAGGAGGTGCTGGGAGGGCGGCATCCCGTTGCTGCGCCCAGACCGGTCCTGGGAGGGCGGCATCCCATTGCTGCGCCCAGGTGGTGCTGGGAGGGCGGCATCCCTTTGCTGCGCCCAGTTAGTGCTGGGAGGGCGGCATCCCATTGCTGCGCCCAGTTGGTGCCGGGGCAGCATTCCATTGCTGTGCCTGGATGTGTGCTGGGAGGGCGGCATCCCATTGCTGCGCCCAGTTGGTGCCAGGGGCGGCATTTCATTGCTGCGCCTGGATGTGTGCTGGGAGGGCGGCACCCCATTGCTGCGCCCAGGCGGTGCTGGGCGGGTGGTCACATGGCTACGCCCAGTTGTTCGGGGAGGGCGGCATCCCATTGCTGCGCCCCGGTCGCTGGTCTTGCTCTTGGGGGCAAGGACCGGTACGGCTTGGGGGTCGGCTGGGGACCCGCCAGGCTTGCGGGAGCCTGCGGTGGCTTCACGCTGTGTGGCCCGCCATCTATGTGGTGCGGTCTTCGATCCCCTAGGGATATTTGTAGGTCGACTTTTTCCCTTAGGGCCATTCACCGGGTCAGGTGTAGAGGCCATAAGGCCCTGGGAAGGGTAGTCAGGGAATTTAGGTGGGGTTGTAGTGGCCCATCCCCTCATTACCGTAGATCGGCCGTGGCTTTACCGGGCCGATGGCGTTCACCTGTCAGAGCAGGGGAACGCCATTTTCTTACAGGACCTGCAGCGGTCTCTGCGTGAGCTGGCGCAGATAGAGGGGGGAGTCGGGGGGCCAAGATAGAGATCTGACCCCCGCTCCGTGGCAGGTTAGGGGCGGAAATCTGGGTGGTTTCAGCAACTGCGCGTTCTCCCTTGGGCATCTTTGGGGATGATTGACAGGTTCTCTCCAAGCCCATGGTGGGTGCTACCTGCGCACTTGGGGGGAACCTGTCTTTGGGTCCCGCTATTGAAGTCCCAGGGTAGGGGTGAGCCGGCGGGACCCCCCTCATGCGAGTGTATGGCAGGGTCTCAGGTGAGGGAGAGGTCCCTCACCTGGACCAGCATCGATTACGCCCATAGTTGCCCAGGAATGTTGACCTTTTACGTCATTTCCGCCCCGGAAGTGTTTGTTTGACCCTGCAGGTCCACTGTTTCCGGGTCATAGTTGAGTATGTTGATTTATGCAAATTTATGCTAATTCATGCTAATTTAATTAATAAATTATGCAAATTTATTATAATAAAATGACCCAAGTTTAAATCCAGCTCTTGTGTCCGAGTCGTTACTCCGTCTCTTCTGCAATATCGCCGGCTGACTCACCGGCCCCACGGCGCTGTTGCGGAAGGGCCGGGCAGACTCGGACCCTTCCGATGGCGGCCGCCATCTTGTTTTCGGCCGAAATCTCGCGAGGCGAGATTTCGGCCGAGAATGCCCTGCCCACGTGGCTGGGCATGACGTCGGGTCCGGGCGGGGCCTGCTGGCCCTATTTAAGGGACAGCAGGCCGGGAAGAGAGCCTGTTCGCCCGGACCTGGTGCCAAGAGCAGACACCCACCCGCCCTTCCCTATTTTGCAGTGTGCCTAGTGGGTCGCCTTTGGGGCCGAATGGGAATTTTTTGCAGCCTCGCCCATTAGGCCAGGCTGTTTTTTCGCCCATTCCACACTGGGGAGATGGATGTGCGGTTAGGGGGTGTTGGCATTTAATTAGGTTAATTGGCTTACCTCTGGTCATTGGGTAGGCAGGTTAGGGGCGGAAATCTGGGTGGTTTCAGCAACTGCGCGTTCTCCCTTGGGCATCTTTGGGGATGATTGACAGGTTCTCTCCAAGCCCATGGTGGGTGCTACCTGCGCACTTGGGGGGAACCTGTCTTTGGGTCCCGCTATTGAAGTCCCAGGGTAGGGGTGAGCCGGCGGGACCCCCCTCATGCGAGTGTATGGCAGGGTCTCAGGTGAGGGAGAGGTCCCTCACCTGGACCAGCATCGATTACGCCCATAGTTGCCCAGGAATGTTGACCTTTTACGTCATTTCCGCCCCGGAAGTGTTTGTTTGACCCTGCAGGTCCACTGTTTCCGGGTCATAGTTGAGTATGTTGATTTATGCAAATTTATGCTAATTCATGCTAATTTAATTAATAAATTATGCAAATTTATTATAATAAAATGACCCAAGTTTAAATCCAGCTCTTGTGTCCGAGTCGTTACTCCGTCTCTTCTGCAATAGCACATAAGCCCTAAAAATGAAATGAAACAAGCATTGTTTCCAGTTCATGTTGTTGCTTATGTTCTCCGTATTAGCTCCTAGAGCTGTCCTTAACTGCTGAAGAAGATGAGTTGGCACGGGTACTCAGAAATCATCCATCATCCATAAACTATTATAAATTTTGGAGGAAAGGATGATTTAGTGAAGAAATATAGGTTTCCTACTGTTTCAAAGAAAGCCATATCAGTGAGCGAATGGACTTCACTTAACCATCTGGCTTTAGAGATAACTGAAGCAGTAATTTAATAGCAGTTGCTATGTCTACTGGCATATTTTCCCCCTTTTTGAAGTAATTTATTCAAAATTAGAAACAATTTGGGAAATGAAAAAGCTGGAAAACTTAGCCCCAGATCATAAATAATAAGACAACAGATAAAGACTGAATTTATAACCTAGCTATTATTTTAGGTTTTGTGTGCTTGGCTTGGCTGATGTTACCTACTTCTATTTAACAAAAACAATGTATTTAAATACCATAATTTCATTTTTTTAAAAATACTTTGTTTTGTTTATTGTAACAATAATATATTTTATTACTTATTGAAGTAATCTAATTAGCAACTTATGGGTACAGCTTAAAATCTATCTACTCTCCATATATATCCTGAAACCTTTTCCCACAGCACCCACTGCACCTCATTGATCTGGAGCAGCTACAACTCTCTCTCTCTCTCTCTCTTTTAATATTTTATTTTTATTTTTACATATCTCATTTTGTGAATGGTTTGTTTTCTGGGTTTCTGTTCTGCTTTGGACCTACTGGATCAGAAAAAGAAGCCCCCAGGAGTAAAGGATTAAGTCGAAACATTTTATATAGTTAAAGATGCTTTGTACAGACAGAAGTAGACTTTTCAGTTCATGTTGGCAGAGACCCCACACAAATTGGCCAAGAGATAACAAACGGCTGGTAGCTGAGAGGCAGAGCTAATTAGCACATTCTTCCTTGCGACAAAGTCCGTAAATCACACACACTTCAGATCTCAAGGTTTCTTTTCTTTCTCACTCATCGTCATCTCTGCATGACTCTTAAAGGATCCGTAGCAGTTTCTCAGCACGGCAGTTCTGGAACTCCAGATCTGAGTCCTCCACCACATTGGGTGTGGTCAACTATTTCCTAGAGCTATACTGACTAGACTTCTCCCTGCCTTTTCCAGCTCTGTTTCCTCCCAGGAGATTCCTAGAGAGGCCCCATGGAGACTTCTCCCTGCCTTTTCTGGTTACAGTTTCAGAGAAGTAGAAAATGGTTCTTGAGAAGAGGCAAAAAAATCTTGAACACCCGGTTCTTATCTCGAAAAGTTTGTAAGTAGAGGCATTCATAGGTAGAGGTACCACTGTATTTCTCTTTTTAATTTTTTTTAATTTTTTTAAAGACATAACAACACCAATAAATACACATTATAAAACAAAACAGTGGGGCCGGGGGTGAGTTCCTTCCAGTTCGGACCGGTTTGCCTGAACAGGTAGCGACCCGCTGGTGATATTGTGATGATGTCACTGAATTGGATTGGTCAGTGCCGGTCCGTGAGCCATGTCACCTGTTTTTTTTTAATGTTTTTTTTAATACGTATATATATATATTTTTCTGCACAAGTGCAGAAGCTGAGTTTCTGGCACTGCATGCATCACTATCTTGTTTTCAGCTTCCCCCCTATTTTTTGCTCTCTTTTTTTTTGCTTCTGTGCATGCTCGCCCTGCATGTATCCACAGAACTGCTTCTTCCTGCCTTACGCACAAGTAAGCATTTGTGCTAGCGTAAAATCCCTCCCCACTGGGCCAGCATTTTCGAAAGGCTGCAGGGACAGGGAGGACATAGGGCAGCTTGGCAACTTCACACAATGGTTAGAAGCCTCCTGTCCCCGGCCAGTGTCTTCCAAAGGCTGCGGGGATGAGTGGATAGCTAGAAGCCCAGCAAATTTACATGCTGGTTAGAAACCTCCTGTCCCTGGCCAGCATCTCCTGAAGGCTGTAGCAATGGGGGTGGGGGAGAGAAGGCAGCCCAGCAATTTTTCATGATGGTTAGAAGCCTCCTGCCCATCTGCCAAAGTCTCCCGAAGGTTGTGTGGATGGAGATGAGAGGGCAGCCCAGTAACCTTCACACAGTGGAAGCTTTCTGGGCCGGTGTCCCCTTCGTGCCCAAGCCAGCATTCCCCAAGGTGACCTCCCCACCACCAATGCCCGCTTCTACTACTGCCCTGTTCTTCTGCTGCTGCCCTTTTGACTTGCACAGAGGCTCTGGGAGGATGTCTTTGGCTTCCAGAGAACCTCCAGGGGGATGGGGGAGGACATTTTTACCCTCCCGGGGCTCTTTATATTTCATTAAGTTTTGATTTATTGACCATCTATTTTTCCTTTTCTGGCCTTAACACGTTATTTTTACTGGATTATGGTCTGGCCACATATTAGGATCTATTTTAACTTCTTGTATGTCTTTACAAAATCCCAGGGCCACTCAGACCATATCAATTCTTGACCAAGAGTGGTGTGAATTAGAAAAAAATGTATATTGTTCCTATGTCCCATGAGCCTCTCTCCATGCATCTTGCAGGCCTAATTCTAAGATCATTTCCCAAAAAGATTTTTGTAAGATATTTTGTTTCTTGCATTTATAATCTTGTGTATGGTCTTCAATTGTATAATAGTCTCCAATTATACATATATTTTTGTTTGCCAATTCTATTTTTTTTTGGGGGGGGGTGTCTATATTTTCTTGTAGAATTCAGACCGGTTGTTATTGGGTGCATATATTATTGTTAGTAATATTAAATTCTATTCTATTTCTAATTCGATAATTAAAATTCTGCTTTTCCTTAATGACTTTATTTATTTGCTTGATTAGTATTCTCATCATCATTCCATTTTTAATTAAAATTTAGGGGAAAATCTAATTAAATATTTCTTAATCTGTTAGGCACTTACTTAAAATGGTCTATCTTTCTCTCTCAGTCTGCTTTTATTTTATTATTATTATTTTATTTTATTTCTTACATATTTTATATTATTTTATTATTACATTATATTTCATTACATTTATTATTTCACAAGATCAATTCATACTGTGTGACTAGATCATAATTCACAAGAATGGGTCATATTCTTTTACATCTTTCCATCAAAGGAAATGTGAGATCAACCCTTTCAAACACATTATTTGGGGGTGCCAATAAACTCATTTTTTGATGAATCAGTTTTAGTCAAGTCATAATATATTTCTTGATTAATCTATTTTAATCGCACATCTGTTGTTATCAATAATTTGTATTACAAAATTATAATGCAAAGTTCCTTCATTTTGGTATCATTGGGATAGGACTGAATGTCTATTGACAGGTAAATTATGCACCGTTGTTTTATTTTTGGTCTGCTCTGAATTACCTTCCAGTTTGCTTTACTGGTTGTTCTCTTATCCTCTAATTTTGACAGAGAGGTTATAATTTGAATATATATTCAGGTTATAGCAAGTAACTTAAACATATTTTTACTAGAAATGATTATTATAGAATCTTCCTGGCTAGTGAATAAATCAAATATTTAAAGGATTAAACTGAGACATCCTAGGTAATGATTTAAATCATAACTTAAATCAAATCTATTCTGTTATTCAGCCTGTGGCTGGTTTTATAAGAAAATGTAATTTCTTTGTATGTGAGAAGAACTTAACTCATAAACAAAACAGAATAATACCTCTAATTTTATCCAGCTATAAAATGGAAATGTTAATTATGACCCATCTATCTTAGCTATCTTCTGTTATCTGCCTGCTTCCATTCTAATGATCAAACACAACAATCTAGTGATTAACTTGGACATAAAATCATTATTTACTTCCAAACATCCCAATTTTGTTTACTGACACAACAGCTTGCTAAAACCTCTCCAAACATAGATTCTAGATGACAGTACTTAATCAATGGGATCTAAGCATGTTTTCTCTGCCTGATCTTACCAGATGGGCAGAAACCACTGGAGATAGGCAGTGCTTCAATAACCAGGCCCTATGCCATGAAACACTTTATAACTGTTAACCAGCACCTTGAAGCAAACTCTGAAGACAATCAGAGCTTTCTTGCAGAACAGCAGGGGGACTACCACTATTGCCCAGGTTACTGCATTTGGGCTAGCTGAGTCTTTTAAGTGGTCTTCAGGAGTAGCCCCATATAAAACATGTCACAGTAATCAATTTGTGAGGTGATTCATGTATGAGTAACTGCCATCAGGAAAAGGTGCAAATGATGTACTAGTTATAGCTATGGGAAAGCCTTTTTTTAAGTAGGAGCTTTGAGTCCAAGATTGCACACAACCATTGAAAGGGAAATGCAGTTCTGTCCAAGAAATCCACTTGAAACAGAATATCCTACGAAAATAGACTAACAATCCTGGGCCTAGAAAGCCTAGAACTACGGCGCCTAAAACACGATTTGAGTATTGCCCACAAGATCATATGCTGCAACGTCCTACCGGTCAATGACTACTTCAGCTTCAACCGCAATAACACAAGAGCATGCAACAGATTCAAACTTAATACGAACCGCTCCAAACTTGACTGTAAAAAATATGATTTCAACAATCAAGTTATTGAAGCGTGGAACTCATTACCGGACTCAATTGTGTCAACCCCTAACCCCCAACATTTCTCCCTTAGACTCTCCACGACTGACCTCTCCAGGTTCCTAAGAGGCCAGTAAGGGGCGTACATAAGTGCACTGGTGTGCCTTTCATCCCCTGTCCAATTGTCTTTCCTTTCTTTCACCTATCTTATATATTCTCTTCCTTTCATATATCCTCTCCTCTAAGTTCACTTTTACCCTTATATATATTACCACATGTCTATTTTTCTTCCTATGTATTTGTGTATTGGACAAATGAATAAATAAAATAAAATAAATAAAATAAAATAAAACAAAGATCAAAGATTCCCCAGATACTGGGCCCCAAAATATCTACAGCTACCCAGTCTTGTCAGGATTCTGCCTGAGTCTGCTCTTCTGCTTCCAGACTCCCATACTTCCAGACAGATCCTTGATGGCAGCACTTAACTGACCAGGGACTGAGATGTGTAATTGGGTATCATTTGTATATTGCTGGTACCAGACCCTAAACCAGACAACCTTATTCAGCCAATTATATGCATACATGGCAACCCTATACTTTAAGTTATTTATTTTCATGACAAATAGAAATGTGGTCCTGAAATAAAGCCATTTGCTCTGAGCTCCTAATGAATCAACAAAAGAAAATACCTTGAAATTTACAACCTCTCACACACAGAACAGGCAAGGTAATAATACTCTCAATGTAGACTTTAGTGGGTATGTGATCAATGCTTTTTAAGTTTCTGAAGAACCTCTTCAGGTAAATTCAGATGTTCAACTGATGCTCTTCTACTGGCCATAAATGCCCTGCTGCCTACTTGGTTCTCTTTTAAGTCAAGAGGGAAAATTGTTCCCTTTAAAAAGAAAAAAAATGAATAGGTATAATATGAAGTAGCAACATGATGAGTCATGGTATTGGGTGTGTGCCAATTTGGTGTTCTCTCATTAATCATCTATCAATTCCTGTGGTGGTCTGCTTCTCTTGAGGTAAGTAGCCAGGTGACAAATCTTGAACTGGTTTAAAAACAAGTGCAATCAATTTGAGGACCAAAAGCAGCAGCATGAGAGAGCTCTGTGTTGAATGGTAGAAATTTGGTTTGGAGACATTCAGTAAACATTGTGATTTTATGGAAGTTTTAATTCTAGCTTCTTCAGATTGTAATACTGAAAAAGGGATGGACAGCATGCAGAAGGGTGATGAGTTTATGTGAGAAAACACAGCTCAGCCCGGATGCCAAGATCTGGAAAAAAATGTTTGAAAGAAACTATGCCTTAATTAACTCACAATGATGCCTGTTGAGAAATTATCACAGTTTTCAAGATTGTCATCAAGTCCTGTGTCGCCAGCAAATCAACAAAAAAACATGGATTTTATGAAGATAACTTTAATGCTGTCCTGAGTAAAAAAAAAAAACAAACAAAAAGCAAAGCAAGAACCTTGAAAACCATAAGAGGAAATTCCCAGCTATAGTTATTCAATTCAATTCAATTTATTAGATTTGTATGCCGCCCCTCTCCGAAGACTCGGGGCGGCTCACAACAATAATAAAAAACAGTATAACAATGGAACAAATCTAATAATAAAATGATATAACCCCCCCCCCCAACAATTTAAAAACCATACAGCACATACATTCCAAACATAAAATATAAGAAAGCCTGGAGGAGATGTCTTAATTCCCCCATGCCTGGCGATATAGGTGGGTCTTGAGTAACTTGCGGAAGACAAGGAGGGTGGGGGCCATTCTAATCTCCGGGAGGAGTTGATTCCAGAGGGCCGGGGCCGCTACAGAGAAGGCTCTTCCCCTGGGGCCCACCAAACAACATTGTTTGGTCGACGGGACCCGGAGAAGGCCAACTCTGTGGGACCTTATCGGCCGCTGGGATTCGTGCGGTAGAAGGCGGTTCCGGAGGTATTCTGGTCCAATGCCATGAAGGGCTTTAAAGGTCATTACCAACACTTTGAATTGTGACTGGAAACCGATTGGCAGCCTGTTAGGCCACAGAGTGTTGTTCCCATGACTTAATTAAGGCACAGCCTCTTTGCAACACCCCCCCCCCCCAATCTCCTGGCACCTAGACTTATCCTTTCGCATATAAACCAAATTACTCATCCTTCATTTTCTTTCTACAGTCTTTCACAAGACCTGAAGATGCTAAACTCAAAATCCCATTAGCCCTAGGTGGTCTAATCGGAAGTGGTGTTTTAAAGGTAGTCCTCAACTTATGATCATGACTGAGCCCCAAATTTCTACCGGTAAGCAAGAGACCTGTTAAAGTGAGTTTTGCCCTATTCTACAATCTTTCCTGCCAGTTATTAAATGAGTCACTGTCCTTATTAAATTAGTAACATGCTTGCTAAGTGAATCTGGTTCCCCCTTTGAATTTGCTTATTGGAAGGTCACTAAAGGTGATCACAGGATCATTGCAATTGTCACATATATGAGCTAGTTGCCAAGCATCTGAATTTTGATCACGTGACCATGGCGATGGTGCAATGGTAGTAACTGTGAAAAATGATCATAAGTCATTTTTTTTCAATGCCGTTGTAATTTTAAACAGTGACTAAACAAATGTGATTGTAAGGTCAAGGAGGACTTATTTTGTAACATCAATAGGGGCAGCTTTTAGCCCTGTCTCAAGTATCCATTCCAACCTTATAATGTCTTATAATGATGCTAAGAGCCTCATTGGGGTACCCCAATGAAGGTCTTAGCATTATAACAAGACACTTTTGATAAGTGTATTACTACAGACCACTTTCATCTGCCGCTCATCGAGTTTTGAGGATGCCATAGCATTAGTTAATGTGTTTCTGATTATAGATTTATTTAGGCAAATGGTCTCATGAAAAGTTTTTAAATGCAATGGAAACAACTAATTAAGTGCTATTTTTATGCTCTTAATGAAAAAGAATAGGGGAGATAATGGTGTTTATCTTGGTCTGCAGTGGTGCTTGCTGATTTTCTACTAATTATTTGCCATTTAATATGGGAGATTCTATGTCTAAATAAAAGCTGATGGGAAACAAATTAACTCCAATGGTATAACACTGGCCACCGCTGTTTTTCAGATGAATTTAGATTGGTTGTGTAGCACAAAACTCAAGAGTTAGACCAACAATGCAATCCTGTAACACCTTCTAATTTCCATTATATCCTGATTTTTTTTGTTTTGGTTGAAGTGAATTATAATTAAAAATAACTTCAGTCCACACAGTGTAGCCTTCTCCATATACTTTCTCCTAAGACACTACAGAATATGGAAAACCACTGGTTAAAACTTGAACAATTCAACAATTCCACTGAAGGAGTAGGGAAATTTCCTTTCAGATTTTTAGCTCTTCAGAGTCCACATTTTAATAGCAATTTTTATTTAAAAAAATACAATTACTATAATAAAAACTAATACAAAATAAATAAAAGGATAAAAAAATAGAAAACTCAGAAAAGAAAACAGAAAGACAAATAAAAAAGAAAGAAAAAAGAATACAGTAAAGAAAAAAAAAACCTTCACTAAAACAAATAGAAACAATTTTAATAACTTGGTACCTTGTCTTAAAATACCACAAACAATATATTTTTCAATTATATATTATCTCCTACCTATAAACAAATCCATAAAGCCTCATCATTTCAGTCTGGGTCAGCAAAAGTTCAGAAAGGGTTACAAGAGATAATAGCAAATCTATTTTAATTTTAATCATTTAAATCAACTTTATATTCCTTCCATTCCCTTACTTTTGACAATCTTAATCTTTAGTGCTGTCAAATAATATCCTACAACTTGATTTCTTTCTATCTTTCTTTGTCCCATCTCCTAATTTTTTCAAAAAAGTCTCTTTTATGAACACAATACATTATCCAGGTAACTTTCTTGATTTGTTACTTGTTTATCTCTTTTAACATTTTAGATGATTTCTTTTGTATATCCTGAGTAAGATCTTTTTGCACATTAATCTTGCAGCCTATCATTTTTAAACCCACTTTCAGTTCATTCTCAATTTGTTTGTCTCTAAACATAATCTATCTATAGAGACTTTTAAAATTACCTTCTGAGTTCATAGTTCAAAAAATTTGTTTTAAAGATTCAGTGTCAAAATAACTGGTTACATTTTGCATTTGTAAGTCAACTTTTCTCCTTTAAATGTATTCTTTAGTTCTTTCTAGCTCCCTCTAATATTCAACCTTCACTGTCCCTTCTTATCATGTTTTTTTTTAATACAAAAAGAAATCAAACCAAACTCATTCTCCTCTGGAAAGAATTCTTAAAATTAATTTCAAAATCTATTTCAAATTTATCTGGAAATTCCCAGGGACTTCTTACGTACAAATAAAATTTTAGGTTCGCCCAATGCTTGGTCAAAGAACCAAAAAAGAACACAGTAAATGCTAAAGTTAACAGTGCTAAGATTAATGTTCTTTCTATTGACTTATATTGAGATATAAGTCTACTTATTTTAATAGTCCTACTGTCTCATAAGTGGCTTGGGAGAAAAATTATTGCAAATTTGCATACACTTTGCATTCTTCGTTTTATAAGTTTTAGCAGATATTTAGAGCTATTTACAATTTGTTATGGGAAAGGATTTCTATTTCTATACAGCAATTGAATATTGAAGTTAATATATTATTATATACTATATTATACATGATAGTATAATTGTTATATTACTATATTGGAGGGAAATATCACTGGTGTATTTGCTATGATTCAAGGTGGAACCAATGAATTAAATGTATTGTTAGATTAATCCTATTTAGGATTCACATGAGCACTAGAATGATATCAGCTCTGGGTTTCCGTCGGTTAACCTGTCCTAGTTTAGATAGAGCTTGTTTTATTTTCCAGTTTTTATGTATTTTTTTCCTTATCCCAACCATCCACTCCTCCTCCCCAAAAATAAATGTGCAAAACCTGAACTTTAAAGAACAGATTTCATCATTTCATTCCTTGATCTATGAAAACCAGTTCACCAACTGTAATTCATCTTAATCCTTTTAAGACTTTCAAAAGAAATATGTGGAAGGTATGTTGTCGCACAAATTAATGCTGTGCCAACATGGAGAGTTTGCAAAATAATAATAATTTGGCAAAATATTGTGAAAAATTTCTGAACCTTCCTCAGACCCACACCTTTGGAATCATGGTAGATGGATGTACAAAATTAGTTTATTATCTCCTCCCAATTCTTTGCAGTTTCCAAGATCTGTTGAATGTAATACATAAACTCCAATATATCATTCTCCCATTTCACATTTTTCTTACAATATCTTATATGCAGAGCTGTACTGCAGCTCTATTGTTCTTTTGTGCTACACTATAATACCTGACCTTCAACAAATTTCCTTCACAAATCTTATGGTTGTCCTTGTGGAACCTAAGCATTTACCATACTGTGGAGTTTAAGATCACAACACTTGGTGTCACTTTTTTAGAAACATAGAAATGAGTGAGTGACTTTAGGAATAAATGTTTGCTTGATCAAGTCTCCTGAAATATTTTGGTACTTCAATCACATCTTTCCCAAGGTTAAATTCCTTTAGTGCTGTCTTTGAAACTCAACAGGATCCTTTAATATTAACAGAACACTACATATTACTTGGGGACTTGGTTTAAAAATAAAAAAGAAGAAAAAATTGCATAATTTGAAAAAAAAATCCCTTCAGGAATTGTCCTGATCCAAATAATAGAACCTTCCATATAAAGTTTAATCAATCACCACCAGTAGCAGAAATATCTTCACCCAATGGATATTCTTCCATTTAGCAATTCAGTTATGATAACCTTGCAACTGAAAGTTACTATACTGTAGTAATTAAGATATCAGGCTAGAAACCAGGGGACTGTAAATTCTAGACCAGCCTTAGGCATGAGCCAACTGAATGACCTTGGGCTACTATTAGTCATAGAAAGAAGGCAACAGCAAAACAAGACGATCGCAGGGTCTGATCCAGGCAATCACCAGCAGTCAAGACAGACTTGAAGGCATCAAAACAAACACCCAAACAAACATCCAAACATCAAATAACAGCCATGTACACATATATGTACTGGGGTTATCCTGGATGCTTCTATTTTATATGTTCTTTGCCTACCTTCTTTTCAGCAGCTGTGGAAGAAATTAAAGTATTTGTGCAATCTTCTTAACATAAGTTCTTCTGGCAAACATCTTGGATGCCTTCTAGAAACATACTGTATATAGAGTAGGTTATTGTTTAGAAACAGTAATTCTGCACACCAACTTCGCTTCCTTCTATCTTGCTGGAGCTCATTCATTGATTTATCCTTCAGCAGAAATCCAGACTCTTAACCAATACATAATATGCCAATAGTGGCGTATGCAGTGGAATGAATCGACTATAACAAATGCCACAATAAAACTTACAGTCAAATGTGAAATACAGAAAGAAAGAAAAATGTTCAAAAAGAATGTTCATGCTGTTATATATTTCCCAAAGCTTTTCTATGAACTGGGAGGCTTACTTTTGGTAATTCTTTTTATAAGTCACAAGGACCCAAATCCTGGCTTTGTAAAAATACATTTCAAGCTGTACACCCTATTCCAACAGATCATTGTACAGTCTCCACATACAGCATCACCTCTTTCTCCAAACTATCTATTTAGCTGTGTTTATGAAAATGGCATCCGAGGGTGAATGCTTGCTTGCTTACTTTGAAACTGTGAAGGAATGCCGCCTGCCTCTCTAATATAGCTATAGAAACTCCCCAAATGCTAGAGATAATCACAAAAGCTACATGATGTTGGCACTTCTTGCGGCCTCTTTTCAGGCTCTAACACATCCCATCAACAGAGAATAACAATTCGGTTCACTCAAGCAATTGTTTGCAAGGGTTTTCGCTGCCTATGGTTCAGGGAAAAAGGAAACATTTTCAGTTTATCATCCAGCTGAATAAACAAAAAAAAGCAAAGCTGTCAATTCTAAATACAAAGCCCATGGGCCAAGATAGGACAAAAGGCTGAGAATGCATTCAAAAGTCTCATTTAAGGAAGCAGCTTCATTTCTGCTGCTCTGACTACCTGGGCTTGGAAAATATATTTCTGACAACAACAAAAAAAGGTCCCCTTTTTCATAAGCACTATAAGCCAGTGCTTCTCAATTATTTTTTGTTAGCCCCCTTCCCCAGAAGAAATAATATTTTTCATCCCCCCAACTCTCCACCGGGATATTCGGCATGTTTTTGCTGAAAAAAAATCAAGCAGCTTATCAGCAAGATTGGGGTGTAATGTGTTTAGGTGACATCTTAATTTATTTGGCTTAATGCTGTCAGCTGCCAACATTTTTAGACACAATAAACATACCAGTCTTTCCATGTCTCCCACTGTAGTCACAGTGAAGCTACTGTATATACGCTTCATCATGTTTTCTTGTCTTAGCTTTTGGGAGACTTACATTTGTCTCATTATCTCTGTCTCTCTCCTCCTTTTATTTTATCTCTGTTAAATATTTTTCCATGGTGTCTCTTAAGGATTTGTTATCTGCACTTCATATTGCCTGATCTACGCTGTGTGCTATTGTTCAGTGCAAAGAAACCCTACTCCCAAGCATGTTCCCTGGGTTCATGCACTCTCCCTGGCATCGCTCAGCATGCCCCAGGGCCCCCTGTCCCATTGTTTAAGAAGCACTGCTATAAGCTATCTACTTTTTCTTGCTGACTTGTAATGTGAGTTGACCTTGTCCCCACTTGACCTTTGTTAGCACAGAATTAACCCTTGGCAATGTCTGTCTTGCCTCCTCTCATTCCCAAGGCATGAATGGAAATAGAGCTTTTATAGTGAGCTTAGATGGTATAAAGAGTTCTTCCCCATAGGCAAGTGGGAAAATGATTTTCTCAACTGTAAAATTACTGTCTAGGCCTATATCTTTGTCTACACGACCCTTGCAAATGTAGATACTAACCAAGATGCAAAATGTACATTTTTGGCAGTGATGGCTAAGACTTTTAATTCCCACAATAGCCAATAAACTCATTAAAGGGCCAAACTGATAAGAATATAATACAAAGGCCAACTGCTGCAATCTTGACTCGTCACCATAAAAACTCCATGGAAACTGCAGGTAGATGGTATGCAACATAAAATCAAATTTATCTGCACTTCAGGAAAGATCTGAGTGCATTGCCTGCATCCTTTTATTTTACTTTAGCCTTGGGGCTTTTCTATTGATGGGGCTGGGGGGAGTAATCAACTTTTCTAGTGTTTTTATTTTCCCCTGTCAAGATAGTTTCTCTGTTTAGCCCTCTTCCCTTTGTACCTTTCCTGTGCTAAATAATTGACCTGCCATCCTATTCAAGGTCCTAATACCTTTTATATTCATTCAGTATGTTCGGATTTTACATGAGCCTCCCTATTTTCTCCCAATAATTACAAACAGTCAGCACTATATAAATTAGCTTTCTTCAAATAGACATTCGGACAACTCTGAAGACTTTAATCTCTGGTTTTGGATCTCCATAAATTTGAAAGATTCATGGAGCTGGCTTTATGCCATGGCTGTATTTTAAAGAAGGGGTGTTCCTTAAGAAAAGGTTTGAACGAGAGTTGAAAAACTTTCAAGTTTTGCAATCTTGACTCCTAACTATGGTTAGCATGTGAATAGCATATTGCATGGCCTCATTTTATATTCATACTTTTTCTAATGTATCTGAACCAGTAAGTTGACTTCCTTTTAAATCCAGGGGGGGGACCCTAATAAATAGGCACAAGAGTCAACAGAATCACTTGCAGAGACAGGTGGGCTACAGAAATTAAATATATAAACAAAAGGTGGTAAAACCTCTTAAATTGATTCACTCTTGCCCCACCCATTTTTGTATGTAAAACCTGGCAGGTGATAACATTTTATATGGTGCAATTATGCACTTTCCTGGACAAACCTGTGCATACAATCCTCACGTTTTGGCTACATCATCATGAGGATAGCCATTTTACAGTTTTGATGGGGACAAGGGTCAATGATGTTATTTCCAACTTAAAAGACAATGTTGGTGGGGAAAAATAGGAAGCAGGAATATTCAATATGTTCACCACTTTGAGATGAACAAAATATAAAGATGGGATAAAAATGTGATGACAATAATAATAACCCACATGTTGTTGTTTTTCTGGCTTCACATTGAAAATTGAGTTTTTCTCCCTCAATTAGCATCATCTTATTTGCTTGCTGTAATTCAATTGTCTCCCTTCCAATTGGCTAGGATCTGCTCTGGCAGGCCTGTCCTTCCCACTTCCTGTTCCCATGGCTTTTGGCAGTCAATTCTTAATTGGCTGCTCAGATGGCTTCTCTGAAAGGCTGAGTCTTTTTCAGATATCATGTTGATGCTGGTCCTTTCTTTCCTTTACAGCAGTGTTTCCCAATTTTAGAAACTTTAAGAAACTTTAACCCAGGGTGTTAAGTCTGGTTTTCTTTGCTGGTGGTTCACTCAGGGATGCATTGCATTGTGCAGTACTTTAAAAAAGCTTCTGCGCCTGTGCAAAAGCTAAAAACGAGATGGTGGTGCCTATGGTGTCATCGGAGAGCCAGTTCAGGGGTGTGGCAGGCCTGGGTCGCTGCCAGTTCTAGTGACCCAAGCTGCCAAGTTACTACTGGTTCTATAGAACTGGTCCAAACCAGGAGGAAACCACTCTGACTTCAACTCCCAAAATTGACTGGCGACGGAATTCTGGGAGTTGAAGTCCACATATCTTAAAGTTCCCAAGGTTGGAGAAACTGTTTTACAGGTTCCAAAGAGGAATGGTGTCCCCAACATTCCCCCCCCCCACCCTATCTCCCTTTTAACTGAACAAATGACAAAAACTTTTACAGGTTTTGCCTTCTGGCCTAAGAGATTGGAGGGTCAAATAGTGCCCTTCAGCTTCCACTCACCTCAACTTAACACACTCCCAGGGGCAGAAAGGCAATGGCATTGGCTTCCCTGGTTTAGCTGAAAGGGAATCAGAAGCAGGGGAATCCATTAATCAAGAGCCTCTCTGAGCTGAACATCTGACCATGATTGTTACCAGAGTGGACAAAATAATTGCAATCTGGGAAAGGATTTTTATGCCAGCTTCATTTCCAATTGATGATGTACAGGAGAAAAGCAGTTGAAGGCTGCAGAGTGGGAAAGATCTTAGTCTTCGCTAATCATAGCTATAAGATGTCAGGCAGAGTCAACCAATCCATTTGCATAAACTGTCCTTGCCTCGGAATTTAAGTAAGTACCCAAGTAGGATTTTTTTTCAATTTTATTAATAAAATAAAGGAAACTGGAGCAAGTCTAGTTTTGGACTGCAAAAAAAATCAAAGCAGTCTAATTAGCAAATAATTAGAGTCAAACTGTTCGTTTTCATTACAATCCAAGGGTTTTTGGATTTTGCAACCCAAGTATGATAGCTCTCAGACATGTTTGAAAAGAGGAATAGGATAAAATGTGTTACAAGGTTTGGCCGAAGGACCGTAGACAACAGAGACACTGGTACACTGCAAGGACATCTCTCCAGCCTCAAGTGACTATAGGATTGCATAGACGTCTCAGTAAATTGATAAACAGTGTTATATTTCACCTGTCTACACGTGACCCAGGAACTAAAATCAAGGGCACGTCTTAAACATCAAAATAACCTTTAAATATAATACATCTTGTCAGTAAACATATCTGATTATGAACTGTGGCGGGAACTTGACAAGGACTTGATGGGAAAGTGTTTAGAAAAACAGGCTTGTTTGCTTCAAATTTAGCAGATATGCTCATCTGTAATTGGCAGGGTTGCTGCCTGAATAAACATAACTTTCCAGGATTGCTGTCTTCACACAAATTAGTTACAAAAAGAGTCCCCACTTTTTGGAACAAGCTCTTGTTGTAAGCTTACTGTAGTTGAAGCAAGGGACATAGCTAGGAAACTCATTCAGGTTGGGAAGTAGATGTAGCCAAGATAACACTACAACACTGTGTTCACTATCTTCAGTAAAACATTCTTGTTCTTTTAAACAGAGAAGGCTGGTGTGTTGTATTCAGGTATTCAGTTTGAAAAGGGTTCAAAGCAGTTGTCCACAATCTGCTGAAAAATGACGGCGCCGGACTTACCCGGCAGCAGGCTTTGCTGGAGGGACCGGGAGACACCGGACCCTCATGGCGGCCGCCATCTTGGATCCCGAGTGAGGTCTCGCAAGGCGAGACTTCGCTCGGGAGTTCAGGCCTGATTGGCCTGGCTGCTGATTGGTCCGGGCGGGGCCTGCTCGCACTATATAAGGGCGAGCAGGCCGAGGCTCAGCCTTTTCGCCTCGGACAGCAGCCACGAGCAGATGCTTGTCAGTCTGCTCGCGGTGGCCATTTTGAGTGCAGCCTCGTGTGCGGCCGCCATTTTGAGTGGCCAGAGTCGGGCGAGAAGGGTTTTGGAGGCGTTTGGACAGCAGGAGAAGCGCATTGATCAGTGGAGCCAGCATCGGCTGGTCTCCGCTCTGGTTTGGAGCCTTAGTCGCCCCGGTGGTCGGGGGTCTTGGGGGGCTTCCCTTTGGCGGCAGGGGTACCTGGGAGGGTGCGGCCCTGTCTATAAAGGGCCTAGGTATAAAGCGGTGGGCAGTGAGGCCTTGCTGCCACCGCTAGTGGGGGAGGAGGTTTGACCTCCTGGGGTTTGCATTGGTGAGGCCTGCTGCATAGGGTAGGCCTTGCCTCGTGGGTGCAGGCTCCTTGGGGGTGGTTCCCCCCCTTTTTTTATTTCTGGTTCTGTAAAAAATAGAATAAACTGAAGTAGGCCCATGGCCCCTAAAAAGAAGCAGGCTCGGGCACCCCCGGCCCAACCGGTGGTGTGGCCTAGGAGGGTTGCCAGGCCTTCTGCCCGGGCTCGGGCTGCCGCAGAGGGGCCCCTGGGGGTGGACCCGTCTGAAGGGGTGGTGGGGTTCGTGCCTGCGCCTCCTCACCCCACGGTTTCTCCTTCTCTCTCCTGGGCCAGGGTCTTGGAGAGGCTCGACGAGCTGGAGCGGTGGCGGTCAGGAGCAGGCCCGGAGGGGCTTCCCATGACTGCCTCCGCAGCATGGGGTAATGACCCTGAAGAGGAACCAGCCCAGGATGGGCAGATGGCCCACACCGCGCAGCTGGCCCATACCGGGCAGAGGGCCCATACCGGGCAGACGGCCCAGACCGGGCAGATGGCCCAGTCGGGGCAGTGGTCATCATTCCAGGGCCCAACTAGGATGGTCCCCCCGTGGATGGCTTCCACCCCTTATGGGGCAGGTGAGGTTGCACCACACTCTGGCACTACACCGCTCCTCCCCGTGCAGGGTCCAGGGTTTATCCCGCCTGCATTGGGGAGTGGCACTAGCTTTCTGGGGGCCACTGCGGGCACATGTGGGCAGGTTTGGTCCCCGCCGGCCCCGCCGGTAGTGGCGCCAGGGGTATCTTTCTCACCTGGGGCAGGGGTGGGGGGTTGGATCCCTCCTCCGCCGGCCATTATGCCACCACCCCCTTTGGTGTACCCACTGGGGCTTGGAGTGCTGGGGACGGGGGCCACCACGGTGTGGGACCCGTTCGCCAGCATCAAGCCTGGGGCCATCCCTTGTGGGTTGCCCGCGACACCATTGTGCTATCATCTCCATCCATCGGTGAAGGAAGCAATCTGGCGGGGGGAATATGTCGACCTTTTCTCCCTTTTGAATAGGGAGGTCCCCAAGCAGGACAAGGAGGTGGTGCCTGGGGAGAAGGTAAAAAAAACGAAGGTCACAAAGTGTTTCAGCTCTTGGCTGTACGCTTTTTTGACCTTCGCTTCGGTAGTGATTCAGAGGCAGCCGGGTAGGGCCGCTGCCTTGCTGAAATACATAGATCTAATAGCGAGAGCCCACTTTGAGTACGCAGGTACGATCTGGAGGCACTACGATAAGGGGTTTAGGATGCGTATCGCCCATGACCCCTACTTGCCCTGGGATATGGTGGTCCCGGACCTTTGGTTCCAGGCCACTCATATGTCCGGTAAGGAAGGATGTGATAGGACCGACAGCGGTCATTTTATGGAAGAGGAGCCCGTGACGCCCGCGCCGGCCAAGGCCGCGGTGGGTGGAGCAGGAAAGGGGGCCTCCCCGGTGTGCCACGAGTTCGCCGCAAAAGGGGCGTGTTTTCGTCCCTTTTGCAGGTTTCGTCACGCATGCGGGAATTGTGGGGGGAACCATTCCTCAGCCGCATGTCCCCGCCCCAAGAAGGGGGCGGAAAAGAAGGGCGGGGGTCCCCCAAAGCCTCCCCCACCTGTTGGGGGTAAAGGGGCCCAGTCCAATCAATTTACAAGTGCTTGAGGGTTGGTTGGGTGACTACCACCCTCGCTCGAGAGCGGCCGCTCTCTTGCTAGGATTCTCGAAGGGATTTAGGATCCCTTATATGGGTGTTAGGAGGGCCTTCATGTCTGACAACCTTAGGTCGGTTGTTGGTCATGAAGACATTGTTAGGGAGAAGATTCGGAAGGAGGTGGCCGAGGGCAGGGTCCTCAGGCCCTTCCCGGAGCCGCCCTTCCCGAATCTTCATGTGTCTCCCTTAGGTGTGGTCCCCAAAAAGGCGAGTGGTGAATTTAGGTTGATTCACCATTTGTCTTTTCCAAAAGGGGAGTCAGTGAATGACTTCATTCCTGACGAGCTTTGTTCAGTCCGGTATGCATCCTTTGATGCAGCCGTGACTATGGTTAGGAGGTGTGGGGTGGGAGCCCTTATGGGTAAATGCGACATTAAGTCGGCATTCCGGCTCCTCCCCATACACCCAGATGACTTTGAGCTGTTGGGCTTCCATTTCGAGGGTGGTTATTACGTGGACAGAGCTTTGCCTATGGGTTGCTCTGTCTCGTGCTCTCTTTTTGAGAGTTTTAGCACCTTTTTGGAATGGGCGCTCAGGAGGCACAGTGGTCTGGGTACGGTCGTTCACTACCTTGATGATTTCTTGTTGGCGGGGCCTGCGCATTCGGAGCAATGTTTCGCTCTAATGCGGGACTTCGAAGCCCTTTGTGCTCAGTTAGGGGTGCCCTTAGCCTCTGAGAAGACTGAAGGCCCCACCACCAGGATTACCTTTCTGGGTATTGAATTGGACTCGGAGGAGCAATCTTCCAGATTGCCCCTAGAGAAGTTGCTCAAGATCAGAAGAAAGCTCGATGAGGTGCTGGGCTGCCGGAAGGTTACCCTACGGCAGCTTCAGGAATTGGCAGGCATTCTTAATTTTGCCTGTCGGATGGTTGTTCCTGGTAGGGCTTTTTCCAGAAGGTTATACGATGCGATGAAGGGGCTCCATTTGCCCCATCATCGTACCCGCCTCTGCGCTGGGGTCAGGGCTGACTTCGGCGTGTGGCGGGATTTCTTGGTCAGGTTTAATGGTTTGTCTTTCTGGAGGCACGAGCTTCTTTTGGAAGCTGAGTTGCAGCTCTGCTGTGATGCCGCGGGGACTTGTGGTTTCGGGGTAGTGTTAGGTGACCAGTGGTGCTGGTCGGCATGGCCTCCGGAATGGAGTGCCTCTTCGTTGGTTAAGGACCTTATGTTCTTAGAGCTCTTCCCCTTAATAGTGGCCTTAGAGCTTTGGGGGGAGCAGTTTAGGGACAAGACCGTGCACTTTTGGTGTGACAACCTAGCGGTTCTCCATGTGGTGAATGCCCTGTCCTCTAAGAGCGACAGGGTCATGCGGCTTGTCCGCCATTTTGTGCACAAGTCCTTGTCCCTAAACGCATTGTTTTTGGCTAGGCATGTCCCCGGGTTGGATAACGGGGTTGCTGATGCCTTGTCCTGTGGTCAGTTGTCCAGGTTTCGTACCCTGGCCCCGTGGGCCCGAGAGTTACCAGAGGCGTTCCCCGGCCACCTCTGGAGTCTAGGGGGGATCCAGAGTGGTGGAGAGACGAGGCATCCAGGGCAATCTCCTTGTCTGTAGCGCCCGGCACCCTCAGGGCATAACAGCGTGCAGGTAAGGAGTTTGGGGATTTCAGGCAGGGCAGGGGTTACCAACTTAGTTGGCCTGTCCCTGTAGAGCACCGAGTTTTGCGTACAGCTTAGGCAGCGTGGCCTGTCAGTTAGGACGATCCGGTCCAGGTTAGCCGGCCTCACCTTTCTGTCCAAGGCGGGGGGTTTGCGGATTTTTCGGGTGACTTCCGCATCCGGAAGATGCTGGAAGGCTGGCTGAAGGAGCAAGCGGGGGCCCCTGGTGACACTCGTCGGGCTCTGACGGTGGAGCAGCTGTCTTTAATTAACGGGGTTTTTGACAGTTTGTGTGCCTCATTGTACGAGGCCCGTCTTTTTAGGGCAGCGACTTGTGTCATGTTTTTTGGGGCCCTCAGGGTCAGCGAGGCCATGGCTTCGTCTCAGGCTGACACTTCGCTCCGAGCCTTCCAGTATGCTGATCTGGCCTTTAGACAAGGGGGGGGTGTCCCTTGTAGTAAGGCAGTCTAAGACAGATCAGCTACACAGAGGGGTTAGCATCCAGCTTAGTGCGGCCCCCGACCAGTCGGTGTGTCCGGTGGCCGCCCTACAGCTTTATTGTAGCTTGCGGGGGTCGGGGCAAGGGTACCTGTTTAGGCATTGGGACGGTACCCCTCTGAACCATTACCAATTTTGGGTGTTAGTGTCCAGGGCAATGGCCCGGGTAGGCATGGATCCCGCCGGTTATGGAACGCACTTTCTGGTTTCCCGGCCCATCGGATTCGGGAGATCGGCCGCTGGCAGTCAGCGGCATATTTGGGTTATGTTAGGCCCGCTGAGGATCCTAGGCAGGGCTTAGGCTAGGTAACCTCTCTGTGTGTGTCCTCTTGCAGGTCCTCAGGCTAATGCGAAACCGACGGCGCTGCTGTATGGCCACAGCATGATATTTTGGGCCGGCCGCTCAGCAGCCAGGAGCGCCATCGGGACCCAGCTGTCCTTAGGGCGGTGGGTCAAGGTTGCCTGGATGGGCCGGAGAGGTATGCGGTGGGAGGGTCTCCTACCGGCGTTGCTGGGCGGTCAGCATTCTGGGGCTGCGCCCGGCAGTATGGTGGGGGCGGCTCCTCGGGGTCGTGCCAAGGTGGGTTTGGGTGGGCAGCGTCCCGTGGCCGCACCCAGGTGGCTGGTATTGCACTTAGGAGGCAATGACCTGTGCATGCTGGGAGGCCTGGCGCTGATCATCCAGGCACGCGAAAACCTGTGAAGGCTTCGTGAGGTGTGGCCCACCACGCAAGTGGTGTGGTCGGAGATCCTACCTAGGATCGTGTGGAGGGACGCCACTTCCCTTAGGGCCATTCACCGGGCGAGACGTAGAGTGAATAGGGCCCTGGGCAAAACAGTTAGAGAACTAGGTGGGTTGTAGTGGCCCATCCCCTCATCACAATAGACCGTCCATGGCTTTACCGGGCCGACGGCGTTCACCTGTCAGAACAGGGGAACGCCATTTTCTTACAGGACCTGCAGCGGTCTCTGCGTGAGCTGGCGCAGCTAGAGGGGGGAGTCGGGGGGCCAAGATAGAGATCTGACCCCCGCTCCATGGCAGGTTAGGGGCGGAAAACTGGGGGGTGGTTTAGCAACCGCGCGTTCTCCCTTGGGCATCTTTGGGGATGATTGACAGGTTCTCCGCAAGCTCATGGAGGGAGCGTCTGCCTGAGCAGCTGGGGGGAACCTGTCTTTGGGTCCTGCACCTTTAATTCCCAGATTCGGGTTAGCCGGTGGGACCCCCCTCATGCAAAGCATGGCAGGGTCGCAGGTGATGGAGTGGTCCCTCACCTGGACTTGCATCGAGATACGCCCATGAGTTGCCCAGGAAGTTTTTTGTCATAACGTCATTTCCGCCCCGGAAGTATTTGTTTGACCCTGCAGGTCCATTTCCGGGTCATAGTTGATTATGCTAATATATGCAAATTTAATGAATAAATTATGCAAATTTGTGTTAATAAAAATGACCCAGTTTAAATCCAGCTCTTGTGTCCGTGTCGTTACTCCGTCTCTCCAGCAAATGGCTAGCAGCCATTGTCCAAAGGCAACGCTGTTCCCAAAGTAGATAGACACAAACATAGATTAAAAGGCAGACTAATTTTGAAATGTTACCGAATAGAGATCCATATTCAGCTGTTTTAATTGCACGGTTTGCAACATGTGAACAGTATCAGCAATGAAAATAACCAAAGTACTAAAAGCCATGATGGAATTTGACCAGAAAGTCCTCATCCTACACCTGAGCTACAGATATTGGCCACTATTGCAAAGCCGTCTCTCAAAGCCCAAGCAAATCAGTCAGCTGCTCCTTGGAAAACAAAAGAAGATGGGAACATAGTTTTGTCCTTCTCTTTATACTGCCTCTTTTGCAAACAATAAACTCCAGCTCTCATTTCTGATGCACAGCAGTCAATAGCTATATTATCACCGTCTAATTGTTTAAAGACATTTAAGTTAATGATTGTACTTTGAATTCTACAGTTCTAGCAATGCAATGTTTTTATCATTAACATTTCCTGGATGGTCCTAATTCTAGTATTTTCTCCACACCCTGCATACCTTTGCACAACTTTATGTGCACACATACACATAATTATTTTTTATAATTAGAAAAAAGCCAATTCTAGTGTTCTCTAAGAGGGTCACTCTTTATCATTCTGGAAATCCTTTTATTTATGTCCCCCACTCTGCAAAGCAGATGAAATGACCGAATTTGTATAATTATTTCCCTGAAAATAAGACCCAACTGGAAAATAAGCCCTAGCATGACTTTTCAGGGTGCTCGTAATATAAACCCTACTCCAAAAATAAGCCCCAGTTAAAATCAGAGCCAGAGAGCTGCATTTACTGACATATTTCCCTGAAAATAAGACTTCACTGGAAAATAAGCCCTATTCTGTCTTTTGGAGAAAAAATTACTATAAAACACAGTCTTATTTTTGAAGAAACACGGGTGTATAGTATTCTAAAAATGACCACAACATAATTTTGCATAAAAGAACTATGGTACTAATAGGGAATGCTGATTCCTTTCTTATTGATCTCCAGCCTGGGATTTGCTTCTTTTAGAACAGCAGCATATAGAGATTATATTCAGGTTCTAACTACATACAAGTTATTTATGATATTTGTTTGAATAGGTATCTATTTCCATCTATGTATACTGAACTGCATTTGCTACTCCTCCCATTTAAAGAGACATTTTTAAATTCTTTGCAGTCTCAAATGTCCTTAGCAACTGACTCTGCATCCTTAATTCCAAATAATTTCAAAAGGGTCCATCCTTCACAAATCACTAAGAACCCCCAAATTTCTATTGCTTTTGTGAAACAGCTGACAATGTGATCTTTCTGTGCTTTCTGTTGTTTAATTAGGCTGCCAATCATAAGAGGACCTCTCTTCTTAGCCCATATATTAAGGCTACTATATATGGCTGCCAGTGCCAGACTACAAAATATCAGTAATAAGAAAATAATTTTGCTTCCTCTAAAACAGTGTTTCTCAACTTCAGCAACTTTAAAATATATAGACTTCAACTCTCAGAATTCCCCAGCCAGCATCTTAAGGACACTGTTCTGAGTTGTTTTTCCCCTGCCTAGATTTTTGCAAGCCAGAAAGGCAGTTCTACATAAATGCTATAGTTGATCTAAGTTTGTTGGTGAGAGGCAGTGTCAAAAATTGACCTCAAATCTAAATGAATAATGTCTCCTATAGTACTTTAATTCACATTTTTGTTGACATGTTCAAGGAACCTTAAAAACATTTGTATAAATTCAATAGTTTATTCTTTAACAAGACCTGTGTTCTGATATTTTTACTTTTAGGAACGCTTTCTACTACTTACTCAGAGCAGACATTAAGCATATTAAGTCATATTTTCCTTCAGCTTATTTTCTTTAAAAAAAGTGGTGGGGAAAGTCTACGGAGTCTACGGAGAGGGGCGGCATACAAATCTAGTAAATAAAATAAATAAGTAAATAAAATGGGTGAAGTTAATGGAAAGATCTAGAAAGTAAACAGAAGTAATGTGAGCCAATTACATAAATTGGAGAAGGTATATCTGGCCTATAAGTCCATTTCTTCCACTGCCAGACTAATATTTCTCCAATATTAGGAGAGTCTTTTTGGTCTAACTGTTAAGGCACCAGTGTACAAACCAGAAGACTGTGAATTCTAGTCCCACTTTAGACATAAAACCATCCGGATGGCCAGACACTCTCTTTCAATTAACTCACCCAACAGGGTTCTTCATGTGGGGAAAACAGGATGAGTATTAGATATGTTTGCTGACTAAAGCCTATTGGTTTTTTTTTTAATTATCAATAAGAATAATAAAGGTGGAATATAAATACATATTATGAAAACAAATAGATGTTGGGGTGAAAAGAAAACAATATTATTAGGATCTGATTTAAGTGTGGTCCTGCATTCTTTTTTTAAATATGCCTTTCCCCATAAGTACTGCATAAGAAGCGCTATATTATTTTAGATAGTTGTTCAGATTCAAGAGTTAAGGAATCCTATTCTAGAATACCATACATGGGTAGAAGGAGAATGAAAGTTATTGTGAAATAGTCAATACCTCCCATGGCTCCTCTGGATCAAGCAGGTGTGATAATTTTGGAGCACACAAAGCATCTTCATGTCTGCAGGATGACAAAGATGTCCTGGATGAGGATGGATATGATCTGTTGCCAAAAGAATGAAGGGAAAAGCAGAATAACATAGTTGGAAGGCACCTTGGAGGTCTTCTAGTCTAATCCCCTGCTCAGGCATGAAACCCTACTGTTAGAAATTCTATTTATATATAGCCCTATAGCTAGTGGTGGGTTCCTACCGATGTGGTCCAGAGTGCCCACTGATGGTAGGAACCCACTGGGTTTTCGGTGATTTTTTCCCAGCATTTCCATGTCAGAAGAACCTGTCTTAATGCCAACCTTTAACCCTCATTCAAAGTACCACTGAGAAGCTCCTCAGCTGTATTTCAGCTTGTAATGTGGTCCTGAGCATGTGGAGAAGTGAAATCGCGCCATGGGATTTATGTGCAAATGCGCACCGGTAGCAAAATTCAACTGGAACCTGTTGTGGTTG
The DNA here is from genome assembly GCF_031021105.1 of Erythrolamprus reginae. Classification (NCBI taxonomy): domain Eukaryota; kingdom Metazoa; phylum Chordata; class Lepidosauria; order Squamata; family Dipsadidae; genus Erythrolamprus; species Erythrolamprus reginae. Next base: position 153,072,862 of record NC_091950.1, on the reverse strand, counting down.
GCTCTGGGCCAGCTCCTGCTCCAAGGACGGTGGGGGTTGATATGGGAAAATCCTCACATTATCAGAGGCTGGTTTTACTGCCAACAATTTCAGACAGTGAAGATTCTGTGTCAGGGGAAGATTCTGGGTGTTGTGGTTAGCTCTGGCCCAGCTCCTGCCCCAAGGACTATGGATGTGGGGGAGACATCCACATGCTGCAGGCCTGTTTTGCCCCCGGTGGAATCTGCTGATGAAGGCTCCTCTGACCAAGAAGACATGAGTGACAGGGAGGAGGAGAGTGTGGCAGACAGCTCAGAAGGAGATCAATTATCTAGCTCCTCCTTGGATTCAGAACAAGAGTTAATGTTACAGCCAGGCATGCAGAGAGCGATGCATAAGCAACAACAACTGAGAGATTATTATCAAAGAAAATGAGGCCACCTGTGGTTGGGTGGGGCAGTGGTAATTAGTGAGGCTGCTATAAATAGCAGCCTGTGGGTTTGGCCATTGTGGAGGATTATCTGATCGTTGTGTTTCGTGACTGCTTTACTGACTTTGACTTTTTGTGTGCTGATTTGTCCCCGCTTTTAAACTAAACCAGAGCAAAGTGTGTTTCACTTTGTGAAAGAAGGACTGTGAATTGCCTCACAGCTGCAAGCTAAGTATCACAGAACTGATAAGGGACTTGTATAAATTACCAGTTTGTTTGGAGAGGAGTGCTCTTTGCTATACCAAAAGAGGGCTTAGGTTAGGGGAATTTTCATTATAAAGAACATTGTTTTGAATTTTCAAACGTGTGTGAGTCTGAAATTTGTACCTGTGAATTTTTGGGAGGATTCTACCAGAGAACCCGACAGAACACTGGGAGTGAAGCAGGATCAGATGAGGAGGTAATTACAGGCAGCCCATTAGGTAATTACCCTATTAGTGAGCCATCATCATCATCATTAGAGGAGGGGTTCATAGATGGGTGCAGAGGCAGGTTTATAATAAGGAAGGAACAACTGGGCAAGTATTATAGAAAATAAGGGAGAACACCTGTGGCTGGGGCAATTAGGCTAATGGGGCTGCTGATAAATTGCCAGCATTGTTGGGAGATTATCCATTTTGTGTGTGAGAGAAGTGTGGTTTGCTTCAGGATTTACAAAGACTTTTGTGAACAGCTTCAGGATTTACAAGGACTTTGTGGAACAATTCACAATTGGTGGCTGTGACGTCTTCACAACTGCCTTTTATCTGCTTTGCTTTTGTTTTATGTTTTTCACAGCATTTAAGGCTTGTGGTTTGTGGGAAAACACTTTGGATGATTAAAGTGCGTTTGGACAATATTTTCCTTTTGATAACAACCGTATATGTTTGAATTTCTACTTTGGACTTAATTGGGGGCTCGTAATGGGTAGCCCGGCATAACAGAACCTGCCCCTTCCTATAGAAGAAATGAAATAAAGTGTACAGTCAGCATGGGCCTTGCTGCTTAACTGTTTTAATTGTCATAGGAAACTCTCCTTAGAACAAAAAGACCATAGAGTGTATATCACATAGATGATACCTAGCAAACTTACAAACTTCCATCTATTGGCTGAATACTTATGTAGTTGTTGCAATACAAAATACATTCCAACATGTATTCCAATACCTACCATCTCAAACAAATGGCTATTCCATTCTCTTCTTAAAAACATCAAGTTGTGGAGCATCTCTTCCATTGTCTTCTTAAAAACATCAAGTTGTGGAGCATCCACAACTCCAATATCCATATTTTATGTGACGTCCAAAAGAAGTAGAAAGCAGTGATTCATACATCTCCTTAATTCACATGGGTATAAGGATGAGGAGAAAGTACAGCACATTCAGACTTCCCAGAGGTGCTTTTTCAGGAAGCAATTGGACTTTATGGTTTTTCTTTTCTTTTCTTTTTTCTTTTTCTTTTCTTTTCTGTTCTTTTGCTATCTATCCATCCGTCCGTCCATCCATCCATCCATCCATCCATCCATCCATCCATCCATCTATCTATCTATCTATCTATCTACCTACCTACCTACCTACCCACCTACCTATTTATTTATTTATTATTTATCTATTTAGAATACATTTTGCACATCATCCAGGAAGCTTCTTCAGGTTTGACCAGATGGTGAGAATTGAAGGATTTATAGTCCTTGCAGAAAGCTGGTCATTTGCATTCTTTTAGTGAGTTGCTAAGGTCACCTGGAGTTTGTGATACATTAATGTCACAGATGCATTATGATCCACTAAAAGAATGAAAATGACCAGCTTTCTGCAAGGAATATAAATCCTGTCATTCTTCACCATCCAGTCAGAGCTAAAGAAGCTTCTTTGGTGAGGCACCAAATGTCCTTTAAAAAAGAAAAAGAAAAAAGAAAGTCTAGTTGCCTATTCAAAAAACACCTTTAGGATAACCATGGCCTAAATGGCTAAGAATCTCCATAGACACATTCAGACTTGTAAAACGCTGTTCCTATGACTGCTCTCAATAAAAGTAGTCTTAATCTTCCTGTGGAATTTATTCCTCCTCTGATCTACATGGTGGGGCAACACAACAACAGGCATTCTCCTTAGGAAGGGATTAGCAAGAAGAATTTATTTGGACCAGGAGATTCAGAATATGGTATAAAAACTGAGATACCACATGAAATGGATGACCTATTCTAACAAAGTGGAGCCTAGTCTGAAACTTTCAATGTATCTTCCCATTTGGAAATTAAAAATGGACCTAATAAATTTTCCATAAGTGGAAGAATTTTTTTTTTTTAAAAATGGCAGTGAGGGCATTTTCTGATTAATCTCTCACAAGTGGATTTGGATTATACTGCCCTTGCACAGTGGGAACAGCCTTAAACCCACAGCATGCCAGCACATATTTGACAAGTTATTATGCAAACAGCTATAAGAGGCAGCAGGTGTCCAGTAACAGTTAATTTAAACAATGTGAATTTCAAGAGATTGTATGTTCTGCACATAATAACTGTTTGTCACCTAACTCCGTTACTCAAGAATAAATAAACAGACACTAAATAAGAGGCATTAGCATGGCTTTATTTTCCATTTGTTGAGACAATATAGTGCAGCTGATTCTTATCTAATCAGAGATTTCAGGAACGCTCTATTGGAGAAAGCAGATGCAGTATGCGTAGTTTCTTCTGTGTGCGTAATGATGCACTTCAGCAAACAATGGATAATTATTTACTTACTTTGAGATGCATGGCTATGTGCATGTATGTGATTGTTTCCTCTCAAATTATAATTTGTGGGAAAACAGAGACTGAAAAATTAAGGAGGGATATACAGTACTTGCATGGAGAAAAATTATCTCAAGACAATATCCTCCCCCACATATCTCCAAAGACTAAATAGGCAGAACTATAAGTTTTCTGATGCTCTTTAAGGACAATGAGTACTGTTGGGCGAACCCAACGAAGTATGAGTTTGGCGAGTTCAGTCAAACTTTGCCGTGAAGTTTGGGTGAGTTCACCGAACCCGAACCCAAACCCAAACCTGAACCCGAACAGCAGCAGTGCCACTGTGGCATCCTTTTCTGTAAAAATAAACAAGGAGATGGGGAATTCCCCACCTCCTTTTGCTTCCTTTTATTTTTATGGAAAAGGATGCCGCAGTGGCGCTGCAAGCAAAAGGAGGTGGGGAATCCCACAATGGGATTCCTGGGGTGAGGCTTTGACTTCACGGAGACTACTTTCTCCCTATTTCGGCCGGCTAGGAAAGAGTTTCCATGACGTCAAAGCCCTGCCCCGGAATCACAATGGGATTCCCCACTCTCCTCCCGGGTGGCGGCGCTTCGTGGTGTTCGAGCGAACGCTGAACCCGAACTTTTAAAAAAGTTTGGGTTTAGCATGCCGAACACTGCAAAGTTTGGCACAAACCCAAACTTTGCAAGTTTGGTTTGCCCAACACTAACAATGAAGTATCTCCCAAAAGAGGCCAACAAAATTTTGCATCCATAACTATAACCTTTAAAATTCAAACTCAGTGTGGAAATGTAATTTAAAGTGCTATGCTTAGGTCTGAAGAGATCCAAGTTTAAATTTTCTTTCAGCTATGGAAATTCAGAAAGTGTCTTTCTCTCTCAGTGCACTCTAATACACAGGGATATTATTGTATGGGGAAAAATAAAGAAGGAAAGGCTATATATTTATTTATTTATTTATTTATTTATTTGTTTGTTTGTTTATTTATTTATTGGATTTGTATGCCGCCCCTCTCCAGAGACTCGGGGCGGCTAACAGCGACAATAAAACAGTGTACAATAGTAATTTGGTATTGATGATTAAAAATCAATTAATATAAAAAACCAAACATACATACATACATACCATGCATAGAATTGTAAAGGCCTAGGGGGAAAGAGGATCTCAATTCCCCCATGCCTGGCGGCAGAGGTGGGTTTTAAGTTGTTTACGAAAGGCAAGGAGGGTGGGGGCAGTTCTAATCTCTGGGGGGAGTTGGTTCCAGAGGGCCGGGGCCGCCACAGAGAAGGCTCTTCCCCTGGGTCCCGCCAGGCGACATTGCTTAGTTGACGGGACCCGGAGAAGATCCACTCTGTGGGACCTAACTGGTCGCTGGGATTCGTGCAGCAGAAGGCGGTCCCTGAGGTAATATATGCTGTCTAGTTCAATGTTTTTCATTTTAAAAGTATGGATGTCAACTCCTGGAATTCCCTATTCAGTCAAGTTGGCTGGACTTCAACTCCCAGAATTCCCCAGCCAACTTGACTGAATACGGAATTCCAGGAGTTGACATCAGGGATGGGCTCCAACAGGTAGGTTTAGATATGCAGAACCGGTAGAAAAAGTTTGGTCAGCTACACAGAACCGGTAGAAAATTTTTGATTTTTTTTCTTTTTTTCCCTTCTGGGCTCTGGGTATGTCTTTCCTATCACAATAAATGAGCTTGAATGTGTATAATTTTAGAAGAGCTCTCTCTCTCTCTGTTTGTTTGTGTGTGTGTATGTATACACATACAGTTTATATAGTAGAGAATGTATATTTTTGTGTGCCTCTATGTAATATGTGTGTACACATACAGCATATATACATAGAATTAAATAGTAAATTTTGGATGTTCAGTAATAGTAAATAGATAGGGAAATTGTATCTCTTTGAGGTAAGGAGAGACCAGGCACCCTAATTCTAACCCAAACTCTTGATGTGAATGATGTCAAGTTGGCCATCTTTAAGTCAGTCACATGACCTTTAAGCCACCCCTGGTCACATAATCATCAAGCCATTCCCACCTGGTCCATGGCTGGCAAGCCACACCACAAAATAAGCCACGTCCACAGTGTGGTAGTAAAAAAAATTGCAGCCCTTCGGTGGTTGATGTCCATACATCTTAAAATGGCCAAGGCTAAGAAACACTGGTCCAGTGTTCATGAGGAAAAACAAATATTATTTTTAAAGTGTTGGGAGAAATAAGGAAACCTAAGTTGCTGCCTATCATGATAGCTCACTGAGGGATTTTGGAACAAGCACTCCTTCCCAGGCAAACATTCTAGTTAGGGTTATTATTTTGGGGGAAATAGATCTAATAAATACCAGGAAAATTCTTATCCATCTATCCACTTTAATTTTTTTTATCTTTTAATCAGCAGGACTAAGATTAGAGAATTCTAATCTTTACACCCACACATGTAAATAAACATGCATATTTGAATGTCTAGCCAGAAACAAATTAAAATCCCAAATTATATAAATAAACTGGGGGGAGGGGAGGGAGAAAATAGGCAATTAATGTGTTTATGTTGAGACTATTCTATTCTGAACGCATACATAATTAAGAAGAATACAGAAGATTAATTAACAACAGTTAAGCTATTTATTCAAAATGACAATTGTGCTGATGGGGTTATTTATCTGGGGGGAAACATACATAAATATAATTAATAAAGGGTGTCCAAATTTGACTAAATCTTTTTTTCATTATGGGATTTTAAAATAATTTTGTGAGTATTACTGAGGTTATTTTTTCTTTTTTGCTAATGATATTTCACTAAGTTTAAAATATCATTGATCCAATGACAATCATGTTTCCCCCCAATGTTTTATAATAGCAAGATTGGCTGCTAACAACAGAAAATGAATTTATTGCTATTGTTGTTATTATTGTTATTATTTGCAGGAGATATACAAAAAAATCTATTGCTGGATTCATTTCAAAGTTTGTATAATTTTCACAAATGCAATTAATGAAATGTAACTTCAATGTCACCGAAATTATTTTCTATAATTTCATTTCTTCATGATTAGTTAAAACAGATTAAAAAGAAAGCCAGTGCTATAAAGAGTTGGATGAGAAGTGAAACATCTTCAAGGAAAAATGAAGAAAGTCCAGTTTATTTATTTATTTTATTTATTTATTAGATTTGTATGCCGCCCCTCTCCAAAGACTCGGGGCGGCATACAAATCTAATAAATAAATAAAATAAAAGTTGCCTTTTGAAAACGCACTTTGGGGTAAGTAACACTGCAATGTCCTACTAATTTTAACTTATTTCCCTCATTAAAAAAAAGAAATAGAATTTCAATTGTCATACCTACTACCTTGACTTTTTCTATGCGTCCTATGGATACTCCTGAGACTCTTGAAAACTGTGTTTTAAAAATGGGAACCTATTTGGGACTCTAAACTGAATTTGTGGACTGATAATAACGCCATCAAGTTGGTATCTATTCTTAGCAACCACATACATAAATTTTCTCCATGATAATTTGTTTCTAACCTGGATCTTCAGCTCTGTTGATAGCAGAACCAACATAACTGTAACCGAACCATCACAGCTGTAACAGTACATCCATCTTGCTACTGGTTGTCCTCTTTTTCTTCCTTCCATCTTTACCAGAATTGGAGTCTTTTCCACTGAGCCAGGTCTTTGTACCAGGGATGGGTTCTCTCTGACATTATTGTTTCAATAAGTAGCAACACACTGGTGATGTCAAGGTCAGTGTCAGTCCATGGACCTCTCTCTCTCTTTTAAAAAAAATAGCAAAATTTTCCTTGTTTGGATGGCTAGTCCTCTTCTGCTGCTTAAAAAAGGGCCGTCCCGCCCACCCTTGGGTTAATACTAACATTTATTTCTTTGCCCAAAGCACAGTTGATCAGCCCCCCAGCTGTGTTTTGGGCTGAATCCTGCTAGTGAGTATGCATAGAAGCAAAATTGCAGGAGGGGATGCACACAAAACATTGTGATGCGAATTGGTGATGAAGGTAAGTGGAACCCTCCCCCCTGCTTTGTATAATATGTCCAGAATACTTTAACCCTGTTAACTTCTCAAGTGAGAATTCAGGGTGGGGTGTTTTTTTATGATTCATTTGTTTTTGCTTGTGTTTTTCCGTTGTCCATGGTATTCTCAAGCGGTTCCTTCAAAACCAAAATTTTAAAAATGTCAACATTCCTACTTCTTCAAGATCCAACTTTGGCTTCCACAAAGTGCCACAGGGAATCTCATGGGGGTTTTTGTTGTTGTTGTTGTTTTACAAAGAACATAAAAAATAACACAGACCAATAAAGAGTGAAAGAAAGAAGAAAAAGTGCAGAGAATAAAAAAGAAGCTTCTGATTTCTTCTGCAGTAAATATAAATACAATTCAAATATTAACTCTATGATTACAAAAGTAACCCTCTTTTTTTCCTGTTATCTTGTTCTTTAATCATCAAAATTACAAACGATAAGTTCAATTTTCTGTTTCATGCAAAATGTCTATAAAAGCCTCAAGTCACAAATATAGATTTATAGATATAAATATAAATATTTTCCTAATCACAGAGGTTAATTTAGCTATTTCTGCAAGTTCCATCATCTTTACCAGCCATTCCTTCATTGTGGGTAGTGTCAAAGCTTTTGACTTTTGAGCACGTAATACTCTCACTGCAGAGAGTATATGACAGAGACAGAGAAGTTTATCAAGTTTGTGATCTAATTATAGAGAGTAAACCCATCACCACTGAATATATATTGCAGATGGACTGCAAGCAAATCCCAATCTAATTTTAAATAAATCAAGTGGTATATTTTCTTCACACATCACATAGATCATCTTAGTTAAGACCATTTTAAAAAGTGGTGCATCAGCTTCATTTAATAGTCAAGATTTTACATATACTGTATATTTATATCAGCTACAAGAAATTATTTTGAACGGCTCAACTAGCGAAGTAAAACATCCACTCCTGGTCTTTGAATGGATGCCCGTTTCAAACAGCACATAAATAATATCTTGTCACCTGATGTTAAAGAAGCCAAATGGAGTCTCTTCTAATTTCCTATTCAGTATTTTGTTCCAAGCACTTTTTTGTTTCAAAGCCTTGCAGCTATAGAGGTTGTAAAGACTAGAAGCACAATCACAGCACAGCAGACTCCGAGGTCCCAGTTAGATCACACACACACACAAATATATTCTCTTGATCAGCCAGCTGAAACTGAGATGAGATTGCATCCATTTTCACTGCCTCCAGCAAAACCTCAGAAGATGGAAGATGTATGTGGTACTAAGTCACAGAGGAATATTGCTTTAGATTTAAAGGAAAAAAGTTGAGAAGACAAAGCTACAATTAGAAAAAGGGAAATAAAAGCAAGAAAAGGGTAGGAGACTGCATGCATTCCTACAGCGTAGGATAAAATAGACTACCACATTGGAGGTGATTTTGTTCATATATTCCAAAATATGATTCCAAAATATATGATATTTATTTATTCCAAAATGAAGTTAGAGGAAGTCTGAAAATCAAGGTGCTTGGATTTCTTTTCAACTTCTTAATATTAGCTTTGCTCTGGTCATGTGAACAGAAGAAAGAAGGGAGGACTTACAATGAAGGAGGCCACAACATTTCAAACATTTGCTCATAAGTATGTAGCACTGGGATGCACAGGGAGGAAGGTTTTTGGATTCGCCTCCCCCCACAATTTTCAAGCTTTATATTCCTTTGTTACCTTTTGCTCTAAACTAGTGGTGAATTTTATTTTACTACCAGTTCTGTGAGTGTGGCTTGGTGAGCATGGTATGGCTTGGTGGGCCTGGCTTAGTAGGCATGGCAGTGGAAGGATATTTAATTTAATTTAATTTATTAGATTTGTATGCCACCCCTTTCTGAAGACTCAGAGCAGCTCACAATAAGAATACAGTAAATAGTCTACGGAGAGGGGTGGCATACAAATCTAATAAGTAAGTAAATAAGTAAGTAAGTAAGTAAGTAAGTAAGTAAGTAAGTAAGTAAGTAAGTAAGTAAGTAAAGTAAGTAAGTAAGTAAGTAAGTAAGTAAGTAAGTAAGTAAGTAAGTAAGTAAGTAAGTAAGTAAATAAATACAAATTTAATTAATGGCGGCATAGGTGAGTCTTTAACATCTTGCAGAAGATGGAGAGGGTGGGGGCAATTCGAATTTCCAGGGGGAGTTGATTCCAGAGGGCTGGGGCCGCCACAGAGAAGGCTCTTCCCCTAGGTCCTGCCAGATGACATTGTTTAGTCGACGGGACCCGGAGAAGGCCAACTCTGTGGGACCTAATCGGCCGCTGGGATTCGTGCGGCAGAAGGCGGTCCCGTAGGTATTCTGGTCCAATGCCATGTAGGGCTTTATAGGTCATTACCAAAACTTTGAATTGTGACCAGAAACTGATTGGTAGCCAGTGCAAGCCACACAGTGTTGATGAAACATGGGCATACCTAGGGAGGCCCATGGCAGCTCGCGTAGCTGCATTCTGCATGATCTGAAGTTTCTGAACACTTTTCAGAGGTAGCCCCATGTAGAGAGAGTTGCAGTAGTCAAACGTCGAGGTGATGAGGGCATGAGTGATTATGAGCAGAGACTCCCTGTCCAGATAGGGCCACAACTGATGCACCAGGTGAACCTGGGCAAATGCCCTCCTCGCTACAGCCAAGAAATGATGTTCTAATGTTAGCTGTGGATCAAAGAGGATGCCCAAGTTGCGGACCCTCTCTGAGGGGGTCAATAATTCCTCCCCCCAGGGTAATGGATGGACAGATGGAATTGTCCTTGGGAGGCAATTGTGATCATATGATCATGGGGATGCTCATATGTTCTTGTGAAAAACAGTCTTAAATAACTTTTTTTAGTGCTATTTTAGTGCCATTGTAACTTTGAAAGGTCACTAAATGAACTGTTTTAAAATGAGGACTATCTTAAACAACTTTGTGCGTCCCCATTGTCTGAATACTTTTGTCTTCCTTCCTGGAAGACAATAGTCAATATCAAAAAAAATTCCTGTGCTAGGTGTCCTTTGGGTCTCTCTGTTCTGCCCAAACAGAATTTTGTGGTAAGGATTTTGCTGATCTGAAAGAAATACTGAAGGAGCAAACTTAAGAAATAAGTATTTTTCACTGAAAATAATAATAATAATGGGTGGGTTGGGGAGAATCTGATGATGATGATGACGACGACAACAACAACAGCAGCAACAACAACCTCTTCTTCATCATCATCATCATCAAACAACAACAACAGAGATGGAAGGGATGTTAGAGGTATTCCAGTCCAACCCCCTGCTTGGGCAGGAGACCCTACACTACTTCAGACAAATGGTTATCCAACATCTTCTTAACAATGTTCAGTGTTGGAACATTCGCAACTTCTAGAGGCAAGGCGTTCCACTGATCAATTGTTTTAACTGTCAGGAAATTTCTCCTTAGTTTAACTTGCTTCTCTCCTTGATTAATTTCCACCCATTTCATTTTGATTAGTTTCCACCCATATCATAAGAACTGCTGGATTTGTTGATCCTGTTCCCTTACTAATCCCTAATGTGGCAGTCAACCTGCATTGTTTTGTTCAGATTTCAAGGATGGTCTCTGGAGAAAAACAGATGACACAGAAAAAATATGTGAATCTCTTTAGAGTTTGGTCCCAGGAGGAAAGAGAAAAATGAATAAAAATATATTTTGCTTGCAGCATCCGTTTCACAGAGGATTGTGCCAAAGCTTGCTCAGCTGTTGATGGAAAATCAATGAATCAATCCTGAATATTTAGTAGATGGCAGTGTGAATCTGCTGAAGTGTAAGAGTTTATTTTTGTAATGCTCTGACATTCTTTCTTGTTTTACAGTCAATTATGTTTGCTGAAAGTTTTCTGCATCACCTTTTCATTAATCATCATTGGGCAATTAAAACAATGACAATTATTCTTGAAATCAGAAAGGTAGCAAAAATAAACAATAGAGGTTAACAATATTATTCCACAGATGAAAACAAAATCATATTATTTAAATGTAAATTTAAATATTTGTATATGTGCATATATCACTTGGTGTGCATAAAATCCTTTCTTTATTGGGCAATTTTAGCTATGCTTGTTCAATCTACACACCTAGATTCATACACTTGCAATTTTTAAATGTAAACAAATGTGGCAGCAAGAACAATTCCAATAACTTACCATTCATCATAGTGTTGGTTTCTATTTGGTTTCCTTCCTTCCTTCCTTCCTTCCTTCCTTCCTTCCTTCCTTCCTTCCTTCCTTCCTTCCTTAGTAGAAAAGTTTGCAAGTAGAAGCAATTTTTCCCAAAGGAATCAATGTAAAGGCAAGTAATGCGTGCAAACCCATTAGGAAAGAAATAAAAGCTCGGAATTTGGGTGGAAGGAGGAGGAAGGTCAAAGGCAAAGGTCTTCAAACATGACAAATTTAAGACTTGTGGACTTCAACTCCCAGAATTCTCCAGCCAGCTGGCTGGGGAATTCTGTGAGTTGAAGTCCACAAGTCTTAAAGTTGCCAAGTTTGAGGATCCCTGCTTTAAGGCTTAAAAAAAAAAGAGGGATTCTGAGGTGGTGAGGAGGAACACGAGCCTCCCATACACCCGGCACAAGACTGCCTCCCATACACTGCGCCAGAGAGAGCAACCCAGGGGGAATGGCAGGAAACTGACCAGGCCTTCATGCTGCTCTCAAATTTCCTGGGAAATTTTTCCGGGCTCGGGTTCTTAAGTAGAATATGGTTCTTAAGAAGAGGCAAAGAAATCTTGAACATCCGGTTCTTATCTAGAAACGTTCTTAAGTAGAGGCATTCTTCAGTAGAGATACCACTGTATATACCTACCCACTCATTATTTAGGTGTTATGAAAAATAAGTTTTATTGACATGATGAAATAAATTAAATCAGAAATGGCAACAGAAAGAAAACTACAGTGTGTATCGTCCCTTTTGACTTTAAATTAGTTTTATTTCAAAGTTTACTGTAAAATTTACAGGAGTTTAGAGCCATGTTGGGAACTCAGAAGAGCTTAAGATTCATGGGTTAGTTCCTAACTATTTAATAGTTTTTACAACGATGTTAAACTCCAAGTAATATTTTTTTTGTCTGTCAAATTCCATGGCAGAATTTTAGAGCTTTTTTCCTAAAAATCCAATAATCTGACATAAGACCATATTGGTATAAAACAATACATTCCATTGAGAGTGCTAACTAGCACAACTATAATTGCAACAGTTAGCATATAATTTATGTTCTTGAGTTGCTGATTTAACTTCTGAATCTTGATTTTCCTGACTTATTTTAATTGCTAATGGTTATAATGTCAATAAAAATAATGAAAGAGAAATGAGACAACTTTTGTTTTGTCCCCTTACTATGGTGCATTGTTGCAATAAAATCCATTTACTATTCTTTTTATTTATTTATTGTTGTGTCACATTTGGAGACCGTGCATCCCACTCACAAATCAACTCTTGACTTACTTGTATCTATTATCTTGGCTTTTTAAATTATTATTATTACTTGCATTCAAGTAAAAAAAATAATAGAACTACAGTACTTTTTTTTTTCAAATCTGAGACATAAAAGACTTTTTCAGATTGTTGAATGTTTTTTCTGCATCAAGGAAAATCATGGTTTTGAGGTTTTTCCCCCCCTAATTTATTTATCCTGTCAATAACATACAGAATATATCTGATATTTTCTCTCATGTCTCTCTGTGAAACAAATCCCATCTAATCAGGCTATATCATTTCAGTTAAAAAAAAACATGTATTCTCTTTCAGAGCATTGTATTAAAAAGCTTATAATCTACATTCAGGTCTGTATCGTTCTGGGAGAGTCAAATATTTTCCTTTCTTAGACATCAAAGAGATAAAGATTTATTTCTATGATGAAGGAAGTTCTTCATCTCTCTGAAATTGATTTGTGATTTCAGTTAAAAGTATTGATAAAAATAATATAAATATAAAAATACAGGCAGTTTGGTGCAGTGGTTAAGGCATCAGGCTGGAATTAGGAGACTCAAAGTTCTAAACCTACCTTGGACACGAAGGTAGTGATTCTGGGCTAGAAGAAGGCAATTTTATTTATTTATTTATTTATTGGATTTGTATGCCGCTTCTCTCCGCAGACTCGAGTGGCTAACAACAATGATAAAAACAGCATGTAGAAATCCAATTAATAAAACAACTAAAAACCCTTATAATAAAACCAAACATACACACAAACATACCATGCATAACTTGTAATGGCCTAGGGGGAAGGAATATCTTAACTCCCCCATGCCTGGCAGCATAAATGAGTCTTGAGTAGTTTACGAAAGACAGGGAGGGTGGGGACAGTTCTGATCTCCAGGGGAAGTTGGTTCCAGGGGGCTGGGGCCACCACAGAGAAGGCTCTTCCCCTGGGGCCTGCCAAATGACATTGTTTAGTCGACGGGACCCGGAGAAGGCCAACTCTGTGGGACCTTATCAGTTGCTGGTATTTGTGCGGTAGCAGGCAGTTCCGGAGGTAATCTGGTCCCATGCCATGTAGGGCTTTACCATTTCTGAAAAGCTTTGTCAAGAAAAGGCTCTGAGACAGTTTCTGAGAATCAGACATGACTGAATTGAATCAGACATGAATGAACAATGTACTTATTGTACATTGCAGAAATGCTGTCAAATCCTGAAGTGTTGCTCAATTTCAGTTTTTTAATTGCATCTCTTCTCTTATCTTCATGTAAGAACTTCCATTGGTTGATCAATAAAATTATATTTTATTCAAATATTATTTGATGTTTTCCAGATTGATTGTCTATTTTTTACATAAACTGAAATAATAAGCCGTCCTTTGACCCATCATTTCTCTTATTCAAAAAAGAAAAGAAAAGAAAAGAAAAGAAACATGCTCGATTCCATCCCAAATAGCAGTTATTTTACACTTTTCCTGGGACAATGGAATTATTGCCTTTCTCAAATGATATGGTTTGATAATATTCAGCTTCCTGTAAGTCTCTTTTACTTTCAATAAACCTAACTATTTCCTATTGTTTTTAACTTTTACTATAAAATTCAGATTGTGTTAACTTCATGCTTCCGTTTCTCTCTGTTTGACGCCAGAGAGATAACCCATCTCTCCTAAAGGCAGAATCTAGCCGACTTCGATTGACTGAAAAATTAAGTAGAGTTTAATCTCTTTAGTATTTGAATAGAAGTTTGTTCAGAAGTCCCAGGGTACCTAGATTGATAAGATTAAAATAAAACAAAGTAGAAGATGATAGCAAACTGTTGCTGCCAAGGAAATGATATAGATAAATTTCTAAATTAAGCAGGACTGAAGCTTACTTTGAAAATATTATCAGCCTAAAAGCAAATAGAATGGGGAAAGAAAAAGGGGGAAAGTATATTTGATGCTGAAGTCATGAAAAGCGGGAAGAAGGGGGAAAAGTAAGATCAAAAACATTATCAAAAAAGCACAACAAAGAATGTTCTTTCTGCGCCAATGCAGGAAGCTCAAACTGCCCAAGGAGCTGCTGATACAGTTCTACAGAGGAATCATTGAGTCTGTCATCTGCACCTCTATAACTGTCTGGTTTGGTTCTGCAACCCAACATGACCAACACAGACTTCGGAGGATAATCGGAACTGCAGAAAAAACCATTGCTGCCAATCTGCCTTCCATTGAGGACCTGTGTACTACACGAGTCAAAAAGAGGGCTGTGAAAATATTTACTGACCCCTCGCATCCTGGACATAAATTGTTTCAACTCCTATTTCAAAATGTCACCACAGAGCATTGCACACCAAGACAACTAGACACAAGATCAGTATTTTCCTGAACACCATCACCGTACTAAACAAATAATTCCCTCACCACTGTCAAATCTTTTACTAAATGCACTTCCTATTTCTACAAGTTTTTTTTTCTCATCATTCCTATCACCCATTTCCTCCCACTTAGGACTATATGATTGTAACTTGTGGGTTGTTTCCTAAGATTTTTATTAATATTGATTGTTTCTTCATTGCTTATTTGACCCCTATGAAAATCATTGTAACTCATGTTTCTTGACAAATCTATATTTTCTTTTATGTACACTGAGAGCATATGCACCAAGACAAATTATTTGTGTGTCCAATCACACTTGGCCAATAAAGAATTCTATTCTATTCTATTCTATTCTATTCTATTCTACTCTGTATGTATGTGTGTTTAGAAAATGGGGTTTTTTAAAAA
The DNA here is from genome assembly GCF_031021105.1 of Erythrolamprus reginae. Classification (NCBI taxonomy): domain Eukaryota; kingdom Metazoa; phylum Chordata; class Lepidosauria; order Squamata; family Dipsadidae; genus Erythrolamprus; species Erythrolamprus reginae. Next base: position 153,057,435 of record NC_091950.1, on the reverse strand, counting down.
TGTTTTTAGTAGAAATTTAGATTTGTTGTAAATTGTTTTTCACTTTGTTGTGAGCCGCCCCGAGTCTGCGGAGAGGGGCGGCATACAAATCTAAATAAACATAAACATAAACATATTCTATTCTATCTGCAAAACCAATATAAAACAAGATACCCTGAGATATCCTACAGGATTTATTCTAGTATACATCTAGGTTTGATGGGAAGAGCATCCCAAAATAAACCAACTATTCCATTTTTGAAACTATAAAAATGCAGTAATTCCCCACACTTCTCTTCAGTCATATTGTAGATATGCTAAATATATTCCTTCATAACTAGAATACAGAATAACAGAGTTAGAAGGGACCTTGAAGGTTTTCCAATCTAACCCTCTACTCAAGCATGACATCCTATACTATTTCAGACAAATTGCTGTGCAATCTCTTCTTTAAAAACCTCCAATGATGGAGCAGCACCTACAATTTCTGGAGGCATGCTATTTCACTGATTAATTGTTCTCACTGTATTTTTTTTCTTAGTTCTAGATTGCCATACCTGGGTTGCAGACACACAAACAACAATTAAGTACCAGCAAGGAATTAGTACTAAGGCTATAAGTAAGTAGTACATTTGTTTCTATCTAGTACTCATCAATGCTGTCATCTATTGGTTGTTCAGATATGTTGATGAAGAACAAACTTCCCAATTACTGTTTCAAGATAGGTTTGGCAACCAAAGTGTGTGTGCGGTTGTGTGGCTGTGTAGGTATGCATATATATCTGTGAGTATCTGTGTGTGTGCAGCATTCAATTTAAAATATTTGATAAGTTATGAAAAATGACATAAAGTAGTTGGGAAAAGTGTCCTAGAGTAGGCAGTGCCATTATCAAGCAAAATATCCCATTTTTCTAGAAATGAGTAATTGCGGACAATTGTGAACAGTGGATGAATTGGTGTGTGCCAGCAATAGAAGTCAGTGTGTCTTTTCCAATCACTCCAGTCTTCCCCAGACTGACGCCCGGATAGATTTAATGGCATAATGAGAATGATTTTCCCTGCAGCATTGCAACATATTATTGATTCCTTCACCTAAAACTTTTAGGTCAATAATTCTGACAGCAGCTATTCTTTATAATACTGCCCAAGCCTTTTCAGCATGTGACACTATGATTCTTCTCACTTGTCATCCTGTCTCTTTGAATATTTTGCATTGCTTTTCCATCTTGTCGTGTCTGTTCATAATGGATTGTGAATGGTGAGCACAGAGTACATCCTTGTGGTGATTAAGTTCTCGAAGCCAGTGGGAAGAGCAAAAAAGGAAACAAACATTATCCAGGATGCTCATTTGTCAGGCTGAGCAATAGGCAAAATGGAAACTATGCATGAAGGTATCTCCACAAGGTTTTCACTGTGGTGTGATATAATGCTATCTCACAAAGTCACTCCAAAAACTGGCAGCCAGCTTCTACAGATGAAGCTTTTCATCTGCCTGAAATCAAGCATCATGTTTTTGAAACATTTCACATATATCAATTTGCAGTTAAGCCTGCATTGTTGCATTTTGCATCTCCTGAAGTTTTCATATAATCTTCAAGGACAGCCCCATGTAGACTGCATGGCAATAGCCCAACCAGGAGATGACTAGCACATGAGTAACTGTGAATAAAATCCAGAAATGGTGCAAGCGGCACACATTATGAAGTTGTCTGAAGAAGCTGCTAGGTGCAATTGCCATCTGCTCCACATGAGTCCAGGAGGATTTTCAAATTACACATGGAATCTATTTGGGGCAGAGTAGCCCCATCTAGCAATAAAGATGTCATAGTCCAGTGATGGCGAACTTATGGCACGGGTGCCACAGGTGGCACTCAGAGCTGTATCTGCTGGCACATAAGCTATTGCCCTAGCTCAGCTCCAACATGCATATGTGTGCTAGCCAGCTAATTTCTGGCTTGCACAGAGGCTCTGGGAGGGTGTTTTTGGCTTCTAGAGAGCCTCCAGGGGAAAGGGACAGCATTTTACCCTCCCCGAGCTCCAGGAAAGATTTTGGAGCCTGGGAAGGGCGAATCACAAGCCTACTGGACCCACCAGAAGTTGGGAAACAGACCATTTCTGTCCTCCAGAGGGCCTCCAGGAAGTGGGGGAAGCTGCTTTCACCCTTCCCAGACATTGAATTATGGGAGTGGGCACTCGCGTGTTCACAATAGCACCGGGAAGGAAAAAAAATTGCCATCACTGGCATAGTCCCATTCCTAGCCATTCACTCTTGCCAGCGTTCAGTTGCAGCCTGTTATTCTTCATCCCCACCCACACAGACTCCAGACACCCTGGATAAGATGTCCACAGCATCCCTTAGTTCATCCTGGGTAGAGTTTGTACAATTTGAGTGTTTGCTTGCCTTGAGTCTGATTAACTTGGATTGAGATTTCCAGTATTTGCTTTCCCTTACAGGTCAAAATTCTCTCTCCAATTGTAAACATGGAAATCCAAAATATCAGTTCTGCATGGAATGCACAACACCTGCTTAAGTATACTGCATCTTATTCTACAATGAAAGCTTTGTTTGATTGATTTTTTTTGCTCAACATCTGATATTGCTCTGCAAGATTAGAAAATACAAGCCTTGAAGTTTTCTTTTTCACACTATCACATGTGAAAGATGTTGAAATTTGCCAAAGGGCCCAGTGACACCTATTCTGAAAGTGAGCTAGCTAAGCTCATTGGAAGGAGGGAAAGCCGAGAGGGTGGGGAGGAAAGCCAGCCTCCTGGATTAATCTAGGTAGGAAATGAAACCAGATGAGTTAATTTTACTTACAATAAGTATATGATGAAAACTAACTCTACAACAGTAACTCTACTTTAAAGACAACTTTAGCGGAATCTTGTAAATCTAAAAGTGCAATTCTCTCATCATTGTCAGATGCAAGAAACCAGGAGCTAGGATAGAATTTAGAAAGCATCTGCAGATTTATTCCATGCAACCTACACACAAAAACCTGATCTACTTAATGGTCCAAGTAAATTGGGGCCAGATAAGAGCTAAGAGGCTTCAATGAGTGCTGGATTTAGGTCTCTTTCAGAAGTGGAGGGACTCCAGACTGATGATCTTGCCTTAGGCTCAGTCTGATCATTTCCTACAATCATCTCCTTTATAGCCCAACAGGATTCAAGAGAAGGTGCAACTTGCGCTATGTTTCCTGTTATCTGATGTTCCCTAAGGAGCATCTCTTTGTACAGTCTCCCAAGATCATTCCAACGAGTCTGCGGAGAGGGGCGGCATACAAATCCAATAAGTAAGTAAGTAAGTAAGTAAGTAAGTAAGTAAGTAAGTAAATAATTAAATAATTAAGTAATAAATAAATAATACTATTACATGGAGTTGGGAGATTCGATGGAGCTGCTCTGATGAAAGTGCCATCGATGCAAATGATGCTTTATAGATAACCAAAAATAAGGGAGGTTGCAATCTAAAATAAACAGAATGGAAGCATTCATTACAAAAGAAATAAAAATATTAAAACAAATCCCAAGACGTGTTCGAGAGATTAGAAGAGACTATCATTTCTTGACCAAACTTCTGATCAAAGAAAACATAACTTTTCGCTGGCTTATTCCACAAGGTCTATTATTGACATGGAAATCAACGAGATATAAATTGGAGAATCTAGACCAAGCAAGAGACTTTTATGAAAACAGTGGAATATGCGAAATGGAACAGATAACAAAAGAACTGGAAGCAATGCAGGCCGAAGCCATGGGGGCACTTGCACAAGTGGAGGACCAGGACCATGGGGCCAGAAGAAAGCAACCTCAACGCGAAACCAAGAAATACAACAAATGATTACATTGAGAGATTTAAAAATCTTTTCAGTAAATGTCAATGGACTTAATGAACCAAAAAAAAGAAAACAAATGTTTTCCAAAATCAAGAATCAAAAAGCTCAAATTGTGATACTCCAAGAAGTGCATATAAAAAAAAGTAATCGGAATTTATTGTTAAATAATAAAATTGGAAAGATGTATGCTGCGTTAGCAGACCAAAAGAAAAGAGGAGTGGCAATGTATGTTGAGAGTTCTATAAATTCCAAACAACTATATAGTGATGATGAAGGTAGAATTTTGATTGTCCAGATAGATATTGAACCCAAATCGCTTGCTATTGTTTCTATATATGCCCCAAATGATGACCAAATTGCATTTTATGAAAAATTACATCAAAAAATTTTAGAATTAAATTTGGAAAATATGTTAATTATTGGAGATTTTAATGCCATAACAAATAGACAATTAGACCATTCGGGGGTGAAGAAAAGTTGTAAAAAGAAAAAAAAGAATTTACTGCCCTCAACTTTCCAAAAAATGAAAGCAGAATTGCTATTGAATGATATATGGAGGGAAAGGCATCCTCATAACAGGCAATATACTTTTTACTCAAACCCCCACAAAATTTGGACTAGAATAGATATGGTGTGGGCTCCCAAAACAACAGCAGAGTACATACAAGACGTAGAAATAGATGTTAATACTTGGGCAGATCATAATCCAGTTATAGTCTATATGAGAAATATTAAAAAACATCGCAATTGGCAAATGAATAGAAATATTTTGAAAGAGAAAGAATATAAAGAATGGATGGAAAAGGAATTAAAAATATTTTTTGAAATTAATAAAAATACAGACACCACCCCTCAGAACTTGTGGGATGCAACCAAAGCATACATAAGAGGATTAACAATATCCTATACTGCAAAATATAATAAAGAAAGAAAAAGAAAATATGAACAATTAATAAATGAATTAAAACAACTAGAGTTTCTATCACAACAAAATGTGAAAAATAAAGATTTGGGGAAAAAAATAAATTTAATTAAACACAAAATTAGATTACAAGAACAAAATCAACTATTGGAAAAAATAAAGAAAGCTAAGCAACAGTATTTTGAGCATGCCAATAAATCAGGTAGATGGTTAGCATATAAACTGAGAAAGCAGAGACAATCTAAATTAATTAGAAAATTAGAAGATAAAGATGGAATAATAAAATATGACCCAGAGGGAAAAGCAAATATAGTTCAAAACTTTTTTAAAGAATTGTATAAAGATGATAATATTGAAGAAGAAGCCGTATTTAAATACCTAGAGAGTGCAGAGTTACCACAAATAACAGAAGAGCAACAAGAAAAGATGGAGAGTCCAATAACGATGGAAGAACTCCTTATAGTTATTAAAAAGCAGAAAAACAACAAAGCCTCGGGACCGGACGCTATCCCGGCAGAGTGGTATAAAATAGAAAATGAAGTATTAAGAAATAATATGCTCCAAATTTTTAATGAATGTAGAGTAGATGGTAAAATTCCTAAATCATGGTCGGAATCTTTGATAACTTTAATTCATAAACCAGATACACCAAAAGAAAAAATTAAAAACTATAGACCAATATCTTTATTGAATGTAGATTATAAAATTTTTATAGCAATATACGCAGATAGATTGAAAAATGTGATAAACAGCAAAATTCACTCAGACCAAAATGGTTTCCTTCCAGGTAGACAAATTAAAAATAATCTTAGGACAATCATTAATGTATTAGAGTATTATGAGCAACATTCAGATAAAACATTATCTTTAATGTTCTTAGACGCGCAAAAAGCTTTTGATAACGTGAATTGGACATTTATAAAGATGCAATTAAATAAAATGAGATTCGGCCCCAAATTTGTTAATTTAATAGACGCTATTTATTCAGAACAAACGACAAAAATTATATTAAACAATGAACAATTAGAAGCGTTTAAAATAAATAAAGGAGTGCGGCAAGGATGTCCCATATCACCTCTTCTTTTCATTATGACTTTAGAAGCACTCTTAATAAAAATAAGATCAGATCCAAAGATAAAAGGTTTAACAGTTAGAAAAGAGATATACAAAGTCCAGGCCTTTGCAGATGATTTGACTTTTATAATGGAAGATCCGTTAGTCACAGCACCAAGATTAATCCAAACAATAGAACAATATGGCAAGGTGGCAGGTTTGAAAATAAATAAAAATAAAACAAAAATTATAACTAAAAACATGAGTAAAATACAAGAAAGCAATTTAGAATGTATTACTGGAATGCAAATAGTTAAAAAAGTAAAATATTTGGGAATATGGCTAACAGCCAAAACAATAACATTAAAAAATGATAATTATATAAAATTAATTAATGAAATTAAAAAGGATCTAGAAATATGGAACAATCTAAAAATATCATTTTTGGGAAGAATTGCTACGATTAAGATGAATATCTTACCTAAGGTATTATTTTTATTTCAAGTGATCCCAATCAATCCAGGGGCTAACTTTTTTAAAAACTTAACAAATGTGGTTAAAAAATTTCTATGGCAAGGGAAAAAGGCAAGAATTAAGATAAATATGTTAGAAGACATAAAAGAGAGGGGGGGTTTTGCGCTCCCAAATTGGAAACTATATTATCAGGCAGCCGCCTTAACATGGATTAAAAACTGGATAACTTTAGAGGACATGAGAACATCAATATTAGAAGGACATGACCTCATGCTTGGTTGGCATGCTTTTGTGTGGTACGATAAAGATAAAAACCATTCTTACTTTAAAAGACACACGCTGAGAAAATATTTATTTGATGTCTGGAAAGACATAAAGAAAAACCACTTTTTAACAATTCCAGATTGGGTTACCCCCCTGGACGCAATAATACATCCAAATTCTATTAATGACTCAAGAAATATAAGATATAAAGATTTGTTAGATAATCAAATGAAATTAAAATCTAGAATTAAACTACAAGATGAAGGGATACAAATTGATTGGTGGCATTACGCACAGATTAGATCCAGATACCAGAAAGATAGTACACTCTATATATTTAACAAAAGTAAAAACCTGTTAAGTGAGTTAATCACTAAAAACCACAACAGAGTAATTGGAAAAATATATAAATATTTGATTACCCACAAGAATATTGAATTAACATTAAAAGATAGTATGATACATTGGTGTAGAAACATAGGTAAAGAAATTGATTTAGATACATGGGAGAAAGTTTGGATGTGCAATTGGAGAATGACTAAATCAGTTTCTTTGAAAGAGAACCAAATAAAAATGTTTTATAGATGGCATCTCCCACCAAGTAGATTAGCAAAAATGTTCCCAAAGACATCACCTTTGTGCTGGAAATGTAAGAAAGAAATAGGATCCTATTATCATCAATGGTGGACATGTAATAAAGCTAAAATGTATTGGAAAATGATAGAAAAAATGACAAAAGAAATTACAAAGCAGAAAATAGATTTCACCCCGGAGTTTTGTTTGCTAGGAATTACTAACCAAAATTATAAAAAAGAAATTTTGTACTTGATTATACATATTTTTACAGCGGCAAGGATTATATACGCGCAAAATTGGAAAGGGGAAGATATCCCCAAAGAAGAGGGAGTTATTGCAAAAATATTAGACTGCGCGGAAATGGACATGATGACAAGACGCTTGAATGAACAGGAAGAAACCAAATTTTACGCAACATGGAACAATGTTTATGAATGGATAGATAAGAATAAAAAAATAAAGAAAGAAGAGTAGTAACAAGTATAGATATTTTAGATGATCTTTTCTTATTAAGATTTATCTTAGATTTAGTTTACATAGATAGAATAGAAATTTGTTTTTTCTAAAGATTTTTTGACTTGAAATTAATTAGAAACTTTTATATGACAGTTAATTTTTTTTTTTTACTAGATATTTTTTGTATTAGTAGCATTGAATTAGATATTTAATTGTGTATTCCTTTTTCTGTATCTGCAATTATACTTTTGAGAAGAGCAGGGATGATACATCCCTACAATGTATGTTAAATGTTTGTAAGTTTGTTTGTCATTTTAAAGAAAATTAATAAAAAGATTTGGTAAAAAAAAAAAAAAATAATAAAAAAAAACAAAAGCCATGATAACTGCTGACATTAGGCAATGAATTTCCTAAGCAGCATTAACTTATTTTCATAGACTCTCCCTCCACCCTTACATCATACAGTACACAAGAGAGCCTCATTGACTTGGGGAGGTGTATTTCAGAGTCAACATACACAGGATTGCCATGTCAGTTTGGCATAATGAATAGTGGCATCACCCAGCCTCTGGGGGAAAAAAAGATATTTTAAACACTAGTTCCTGACTCATTAGTCAGTAACATCCTTTTGCATAACTTCTCCCAAGCACAAAGGTGAAAGCACACACACACACACAAATATATATTAGTGGGTCTTATTGTCAGCCTTTCCCACTCATTCAAGATCCACAGAAGTTGAATTCTGGGCTGGAAAACTGCTCTGCTGTTGACCTCAGGTTTTTTTGCCCTGCACTCTGGCATTCTTTGAGCTTTATCAGTATCCTGAATCAAAAACTCAGGTGCTGATGCTGCCAAACTGGTCTCTTCAGTGACTGTTTCAAGAGATAAGATTGCCAGAGGCTCTATAATTAGTGTGGGTGAACAAATCAATTCCCTTACATAAAACAAAGCCAGTCTCTCTAAAACTAGTCCTCAGAGAAAGAGGGAGAGAGGGAAAGAGAGGAAAGAGAGAGGGGGGGACGAAGGGGGAAATGTTGGAACATGAGGGAAATAAACAGTGATTAAATAAAGGCCAGCCAAGGAAAGGAAGGGACCAATAAAATGAGAGAGCAGAGGAAAGAGAATTGCATTGTAACTCGAGAAAAATCTCAGGAGGAGAACCCAAATGCTAGTTTCTTTGTGGCAAAGAATGTTGCTTCAGGAAAAGCTGACTGTATATTTGAAATTTGAAAGCTGACTGTATATTTGAAATACTTGTCCAGACTTGGTCACAGAGGCTGATGGGAAAGAGCAGTAAGTGGAAAATATAATTTGTTCATTAAAGCTTGAGGGGAACCTTAGAGGCAAGTTCCTTCTAGAAAGTGTCAAATTTTCTTTCTGGACATGGGGGCTCTCTGTCATGGACCTCAACAATGGTTTTTGTGGCAGGGAATACTCAAATTGTAACCTCTAGTGCAGAGCTAGAAGCACACACTATTGTATGTGTTTTGTATGTATTTTGTATTTTGTAACAAAGAACACTGATCATTTCCAGGAAAGAAAAGGACATTTGGATAAAAACAAGAGTTGAATAAATTTGTTTTATGAATACACACTCATTTAATTTATTTTCCCATAATTGATGAAGAATACGAGAGCTTTTGTTATAAATAATGTTCACTTGTACATATATATATAAATATTGTGTTCCTTGAGACCAGATAAGAACTTGTTTTGATCAGCTAAAGACTATGGTGGAATTTATTGTGTTCCTGTCTACATAATCTACTTGGTTCTTATTTTTCCTTTTATTAACCAAACTCCCTTGAAAGGCAACATATGACATATCTAGCTGCCTCCCTCCTTCTAATAAAATTTATTGTATTAGCCAACTCACGACATCTCTGGGCAGAAGACAAGTTAAAAAGAAAATCTATTCAATAAAAAAAATCAGAAGGCATGTTGATGATTTCCAACAGCAATGAGATAGTGGTGGCATGACTGTTCTGATTCTCCAATTTCTTATTGGACTTTGTAGAATTGATCATGTGTGGATCAGTGGGTTGGGCTAATATGGCTCAGGGGGTTAGGAATGAAATGATTTCGCAGAGGCTCTCCTCCTTTCTCTATGGCTGATTCCAGTTAGTATTGATGAGAAAGGGCAAAGAAGTCAGAACTGAGATCTCTGCCTTAACAATAGCGGATTCACAATTCACATGACTTCCCCACAGCTGGAGAGGATCTAGACTCCAGATTCCTAAGAGGTCAGTAAGGGGTGTGCATAAGTGCACTAGCGTGCCTCCTGTTCCATGTCCTATTGTCTCTCCTATATCTCCTATATCATATCTACTATTCTTCTATTCTATTCTTCTTATACTACTCTCATAATATCCTTCTATTCTCTAATTGATATATTCTATTCCTAAATTTTGACTTCTATTCTTTCTCTAATATATTTTACTCAAGTATAACCTCTATAACCTTCATTGTGTATTGTTGTGCATTGGATAAAATAAAATAAAATAAAATAATAAAATAAAGTAAAATAATAAAATAAAATAAAATAAAATAAAATAAAATAAAATAAAATAAAATAAAATAAAATAAAATAAAATAAAATAAAATAAAATAAAATAAAATAAAATAAAATAAAATAAAATAAAATAAAATAAAATAAAATAAAATAAAATAAAATAAAATAAAATAAAATAAAATAAAATAAAATAGATAAAATAGATAAAATAGATAAAATAGATAAAATAAAATAAAATAAAGTAAAGTAAAGTAAAGTAAAGTAAAATAAAATAAAGTAAAGTAAAGTAAAGTAAAGTAAAGTAAAGTAAAGTAAAATAAATAAATAAATAAATAAATAAATAAATAAAAATAAAATAAAATAAAATAAAATAAAATAAAAAAATAAAAAAATAAAAAAATAAAAAAATAAAAAAATAAAAATAAAATAAAATAAAATAAGAAAGACCGAAGGAGTTAACCACAGTGGAATTTACTGCCCAACTATGTCTTCCAGAGGGATGCATTGGAAATTTACTTAGCAATAGCACTTAAACTTATATACTACTTCACAGTGCTTTCCAGCCCTCTCTGAGCGGTTTACAGAGAGTAAGCATATTGCTCCCAACAATCTGGGTCCTGTTGTTGTTTATCCGGATCTTGTTTTCTCTGCAGTCCATGATCGGATCCAGTCCTTCTTTGACCTTGATCTGTAGTTTCTCTCTATATAAAATCTGGGCCTGTTCTGTTTAATTTCCCAAAAATAAGGAGAAGAAGACATGATACCTCATGGCTAGCAGTCAGCAGAGCAGCAGACTGTTGGACAGAATCCCAAGCTCCTTTACTCAGTCCCCCCTCCACATTTTTCCATTGGATGGGAAATAATAAAATGGGTTGCCTTCACTCCCCCACCCCCGCAGCCAAATATTTCTGTTTTGAGATTCTCTAAGGAGAAACTCATCCATCAAAAACAGATAAGCCACTTGTCTCAATCACTATCTGAAAGCCTGCATTAAACTGGGACTTCAAGTCAGAAAAATGCAAACCATTTTAAACTGGTCTGCTCCATCGGATGGATAAGAATAGCCTGTTAGTACATTGGGCCCTAGTGGAGTAGCCCCTCTTCACCTGACACAACTTGTATGGTGGAACAGCATTGTTGCTATGGTGGCAGAGAAAAGAGGAACAGAATGAGAGGGTTTTTTTAATTCAGGAAAAAAATTATTTTGCTTTTTTGTTTTTATACAAAGAAAGCAACTATAGAAAGAAAGACAAGAAAATGTCTACAGCTCATTTAAATTAAATTGCTGTGTTTCCAGGGGCTATTATTTGAATCTGAAATGTCCTTGTTCCATGTTCTGTGCTGTATTAAGCATACTGAGTGAATGAAGCAATAGCGAGGGAGGCAGCAGTATCAGCATTCCTTGAGAGAGGGGATTTAAAGACAGAGTAGTAATATTTCCAGGCAAGAGATTTGAGTAGAGTAGGATAGGGGTAAGGTAGGGCAGGACAAGACAATGCACGGCCGGTAATTAGCTGTGGGGCCCGGGAGACATGGCTCCTGTTGTAGCTGCCATCTTGAAGGCCGGGATCTCGCAAGATTTCGCGAGATCCCGGCCATGCCTGGTCATCGGCCACTGCCGATGACATTGCCAGGGGCAGAGCCTGCCAGCCCTATAAAAGGAGCTGCGCAGGCTCGGGGCTTCCTTTTCGCCCCTGACAACGAGCAGGCGAACACCCGCCCGCCCTCCCTATCTTTCAGTGTGCTACTGGGGTCACCCTTAGGGGGCCGAATAGGAATTTTTGGCGGTTTCAGTATTTTATGTGACCGTTTTTTTCGCCTATTCCACACTGTGGTGCGGGATGGATGGTTAGGGGGTGCTTCGCTCCCCGATTAGTATTAATTGGATTACCTCTGGTCATTGGGTTGGCAGGTTAGGGGCGGAAATTGGGAGGTGTTTAGCAACTGCGTGTTCTCCATTGGGCATCTTGGGAATGATTGGCAGATTCTTTCCAAGGGCTCATGGTGCCTTTAATTCGATCTGAGCAATTTGGGAGAACCTGCCTTTGGGTCTCGCCCATTCCAATCACCTTTAAGGGGTTGGACAGCGAGACCTCTCACATGCATGGCATGGCTGGAATCCAGGTGAGGGCGCCACCCCTTCACCCGGATCAGCATGGAGCTACGCCCATAGTTGCCCCGGAAGTTTTTGTGACATCATTTCCACCCCAGAAGTAATTTAGTTGACCTCTGTGGGTCCATGTTAGGTTGAATTAAATTAATTAAATATTAATTAATTTTAATTAATAAAAATGACCCAGTTTTAAATCCAGCTCTGTGTCCGTGTCATTACTCCGCCTCTGCTGCAAGACAGGACAGGACAGGACATAATTCTTTATTGGCCTCTGGTGCATAAACTCTCAGTGTACGAACAAACAAGTGATAAGATATAGATCATAAATCATAGTTATAATCATTCATGATAAGATTGGAGTGTGTCTGCATGAGAGAGGGGGAGGGAGGGCGGGAGGGCGAATGTACAAGGGTGGAAGGACAAGCTCAATAAAGTTCTGAATTATTCCTGATAATACATAAAATGAAGCTCTCAACATTCCCCCACTATTAGCCACACTGGGTGAAGCTCCTGGGAAATGCAAGTCAGCAACATCTGGAAGGCTACACTCCTTCCCTGTGTATGACACAAAACTTTATGTTTTCCAGTTTACCAAAGCAACTAACGGGCATTAATGTCAACAGAGGATGCTCTATTAATGAGCAAAATGGGCTACTGTCATTTTCCTCTGCTGATGGTTAGCCAAGCTCTCCATCGCTGCAGGCTCTGGTGTAACTCACCTTAATCACAAGAGACAGGTTTATTTTAAATATGTACAGGCTCGTTTCTCAGTAAGTTTCTCATGAACAGGAGACAATAGGCAAGTAATGTCTTTTCAGGCCATGTGGCTGTGCTTGAGAAATAGCTCTGGCAGAATACCTGGTGATTTGAATGAGAAATGGTTCAGCTTGGAATTACTGCCTGTTGCTTTTCAAGCCCCTGATATGATGTGCTAGCTCAAGACACTTGGCAGCCTGAAGTGGAGTTTACATCCCCCCCTTTCTTGGGCCAGCATTTTATTTAAAAACGTATAAATCTGTGTACCATTTAAAGCCCAATTCCTGCCTATCTGCATGCTATACAGGCTCTGCCTCTCTCTCGTGCTCTCATGCTGGTTCTGTTTGAATCAGATTGCTACAGCAGGCCTAGCTCTGGTGGCAGTATTTTTCTCCTTATTTAGTCTGAAAAACTGGAAAACCTATATGGAGTTTTTCACTAATGAATGAATATGGATATACAATATACAATGTATGATATACCATATACCATACATTATACACCATACACTATACACCATACACCATATACCATACACCATATATATATATGTGTGTGTGTGTGTGTGTGTGTGTGTGTGTGTGTATGGATAGATAGATAGATAGATAGATAGATAGATAGATAGATAGATAGATAGATAGATAGGTAGGTAGGTAGGTAGATATGTAGGTAGGTAGCTGGGAAGATAGATAGATAGATAGATAGGTAGGTAGGTAGGTAGGTAAGGTAGATAGGTAGATAGATAGATAGATAGATAGATAGATAGATAGATAGGTAGGTAGGTAGGTAGGTAGGTAGGTAGGTAGGTAGGTATGTAGGTATGTAGGTAGTTAGCTGGGAAGATAGATAGATAGGTAGGTAGGTAGGTAGGTAGATATGTAAGGTAGATAGATAGATAGATAGATAGATAGATAGATAGATAGATAGATAGATAGATAGATAGATAGATAGATAGATAGATAGATAGATAGATAGATTATGTGGGAGAGATATGGCATAAAAGTTCAAAAGGCCAGGGACAGCATACAGCTCTGAGTGGGTGGTAGTACTGGGGCATCCAAAATGGCCCTAGTCTTAGCAGCGATGGGATGGATTCTGGATGACTCTATGAGGAATCCGAGAAATTCTACCTGTGGCACAGTGACGAAACACTTTTCTCTCTTCACCTGGAGGCCAACTTGCTGGAATTTGGCAATGACGGATCAAATGCAGGTCATCAATTACAAGGGGTAGGATGCCAATATCAAAACAAGCAACAAGACTGCAGATTTTCCAATGAGCTTTCTAAATAAGATGGCTTTAAATCTGGATGTTTCCAGAACTGCCGTAATCTGATTTGTGATCACGAATGTTTTCACAGGATGGAAAGAAATGTTGCTTTCCAAACGTTATTGGACTAAATAACATTTAAATAATGATAGATAAATGATAGTAGGGGCTGCCATAAGAAAGAGAGGGTCAAACTATGTTCCAAAGTACCAGAAGGCAAGATAAGAAACAACAAATAGAAACTAATCAAGGAGAGAAGCAACTTAAAAATAAGGAGAATTTGAATAGAATAGAATAGAATGGAATGGAATTCTTTTATTGGCCAAGTGTGATTGGACACACAAGGAATTTGTCTTGGTGCATATGCTCTCAGTGTACATTAAAAAAAGATACATTTGTCAAGAACCATGTGGTACAACACTTAATGATTGTCATAGGGGTCAAATAAGCAATGAAGAAACAATCAATATTAATAAAAATCTTAGGAGACAAGCAACAAGTTACAGTTGTACAGTCATAGGTGGGAGGAAAAGGATGATAGGAATGATGAGAAAAAACTAGTACAAATAGAAGTGCAGACTTAGTAAAAAGTTTGACAGTGTTGTGAGAATTATTTGTTTAGTAGGGTGATGGCGTTTGGGAAAAATGTTCTTGTGTCTAGTTGTCTTGGTGTGCAGTGCTCCATAGCGACGTTTTGAGGGTGGTAGTTGAAACAGTTTGTGTCCAGGATACAAGGGGTCAGTAAATATTTTCACCATCCTCTTTTTGACTTGTGCAGTATACAGGTCCTCAATGGAGACAGTGTGGCAGCAATTATTTTTTCTGCAGTTCTGCTTATCATCTCAAGTCTGTGTTGCTAAGAATAAGAACAATTAACCAGTGGAACAGTTTGCCTTCAGAAATTGTAGGTGCTCCATCACTGGAGGCTTTTAAGAAGAGACTGGACAGCCAGTTATCTGGAATGATTGTTCAGGGGGTTGGACTTGATCTGCAGGTTTGGGGTTGATGGAATTGGTGGTCCAATGACATCTGGAAAACCTCTCCTCCATTCTAACCAGTATACTATAGCAGTGTGATAGCATTCAGAGAAAAAACTGTTCTTGTCTCTAGTCGTTCTGCTGTGCAGGGTTCTACAGTGTCATTTTGAGGGTAGGAGTTGAAACAGTTTATGTCCAGGAAGTGAGGGGTCTGTATATATTTTCACAGCTCTCTTTTTGACTCATGCAGCTTACTAGCAAAAGTACTTAGACTTAAATTCTGCTGAATAGTACCTTATAGCACTCCCTGGGCAGTTTCCCGTATCAACATATTGCCCCCAACAATCTGGGTCTTCATTTTACTGACCTTGGAAGGATGGAAGGCTAAGTCAACCTTGAGTACATCAGGATTGAACTCCAGGCTGTAGGCAGAGTCAACCTTTTTTCCCCTTTGTCTATAAACATCTGGACAACCACTAGACGGCAGCAAGGGGACATAGAAAATGCTAATTCTTTGTTATCTAGGTTTTAGTTTGCAGAATTCATCACTCAACAGGTCAATTGCTAAGCATTTAGAGGTTACATCTATCACAACTTGAGGTCACTTGCTCTAAGTCCCATAATGACTTGTTTGTTTCTAGTTTAATGTGACAAGTAAGGGTAAAGACAAAAGGTTTCCCTGCCCAGTTGTATCAGTTGGGTCAGTGCTCATCTCTGTTTCTTAGCCGAGGGAGCCAGCCTTTCTGAAGATGCTTCCATGTTCCATGTGGGCAGCATGACTATAGACTGAGATGCATAGAATGTTGTTACCTTCCCTCCAAAGTGGTACTTACTCTCATTGGCATGCTTTTGAACTGCTAGGGGGACAGGAGCTGGGACACGTAATGGCAGCTCATCCCATCATGCAGTACTTCTAGTCCAACCTTCTAGTTGACAAGTTGAGCATCTTAATCACTAGGTCTTCCTGTCCCTTTCCCACCACTTTTAATACAACAAACATGAATAAAAATCCTGGCTTTATTTCTATGAATTGTTTCTTCCCATGATCAGTTTGTTAACATCACTTTTCAAGCATACAATTCAGTTACCTTAATTATTACATCTATACTTTCCTTATCAGAATCCATACTTTCCTTATCAGGCCGCCACAGATTGGACAACATGCAGAAATTATGTTACCACTTTATGGAAGGATAGCTTAAGCAATGCAGTTGTCTAGCCCATAGCAATCTTGCTACGCATCAGGGATAATAATGATGCAAAGCAACTCTAAAAATCATGTTGTATAATCAAAATTTACCAGCAGTGTCCATAATCTGAACATTTTGCATCTAACTTGATAGCACATAGCAATGGGCAGTGAGACCTCTAGTGGTAAATATTAATTATCTTTTAAAAATATGTAATGCTTCCTCTCTACTTGAGTTCTCTGAACAAACAAGGAACCACATTGCGATTCAGATAACTCTTAAGTGGCCTTACTTCAAAAAGGCTGATTCTGCCTTGTTAAACACTTCTTTTGCACCCCGCATAGATATGTGAAACAAAGACTTCCAACTGCCAGGATGTGTCTTGCAGTTCATCCCATATTTTATATCATTTAATTGCATGTATCAAGAAGAGAATATCAAAGCACACCGATGCACCAGGGAGAAAATGTTTGAGTGACTGAGAAGTTGCTCATAGCTAAAAATGAAACAGATCTGTACTCAAGAGCAAATAAAGTGGAATTGATGGAATTGGTGAGCTTCCTTTCACTAGATACATTCAAGAAACTTAATATTCTAATTTTTTTGAAATCATTGTGTCTCTTCCCATAGCTGAACAAATAAGATGGGTGCGTGATATGAATCTGATTATGATCAACTGCAAGGCATTTTTAAAGAGAGGAAAAAGTAAGGAATAAAAACTTAACAACTCCTAAAATTAATGAAGATTCCCTCCCTCACACAAGAGCTGCATTAATCTGGGACTATGCCATGTACCAATAATACAATGCACCTTCCCCCATTCCTTAACAGCTGAGTTGGTAAACTCTGCAAATCAAATGTTTTAGTTATTGTTCTGTAAATAATGCAGCAGGAATAAATTTACAACAGTTTTCCAAATATAGGGACTTTGGTTTCTGAATTTTCTCTCTCCTTCCAGAAGTTTATGTGCAAAAATAACCTGCCTTATCCACCAACTCAAATCAGTTGAAGAAATTCCTCATGTAGTAGCCTTACATATTTACAAGATCAGAAATCAAAGATACTGTTACTTTTTTCACTCTGACTTGGGCCAGCTGAGAGAAACAGACACTGACTAATACGGCAGCTAGAATATGAGATTACTTGTGAGGCAATATGATCGTAACTACAAGGCTGTGAGAATGCAAGCTGTGAGGAAATGCTCTAAAGTAAGTCAAAATAGAGACCGGATTTCAGATAAAGAGGAAGATGTTGGCCTATCAGATTCAAATGTCTCAAATTGTTAAGACAATTTGTTTAACTCATCAAAATTTAAGAGTAAGGTTGGATTGAAATGTGTATCTTGACTCAGAGACAGGAAGCAGTAGCATTTAATGTATCTAAACTGGATTTCATATTGTATCTGAAAAAGAGATGTATCTTCTGAATTCAGTATAAGCAGTGTAAAGAGCCAGGATCACAGGAGATTCCATTGTAGTATGTATAGGATTAACTCAATGACCGCTTGCCTTGCTGCCTGTATTCCCTTGCATTTACTGAGTGCTTAACAAGAAGATCAAGGAAAAGTAGAAGCCTCTTCCTGTTTTGCTGTAAAGGTGCAAATTAAGGATGGAAGTGCAAGAGTGGAGGTGGAGGGGAGAAAAGAAAGAGAAGGACAACAGATTAAAGAATAGTGACAATATCAAGAAGAACTTGATGTCAGGAGAAGATGCCAGGAGAAGATGGCTGAACTAGCCCTATCCTAGGGGAGACTGAGGCAATCACAGATACTCAAGGACAGCATCCTCCTGAATTTCTTTTCAGCAATCGTCCTCTACTGAAGAACAGAACTGAGCAAGCTAAATAGCTTGTCTTGAACCCATTCTACCATCCTCTTGATCTTCAGGTGGACTCAGTGGTGGGTTACTGCCCAGACGGGGGGAACGCAGTGGGGTAACGAAAATGGAGCTCCACCCCAGAGCACCCAATTTGTACTGAAAGATGTTGGAAGAAAATGCAGAGTGTCCTGCATAAGCCATGCCCACAGTGTGGTAGTAAAAATTTTGGTAGCCCATCACTGGGTGAACTGGAGGTTGCAAGTCCATTCAATTTCTGTGGATAGAACTGAAGAAGGAACATCATCTTTGACATAAGGAGCAAAATAACTTTGTGATAAAGTTTTCCTAAATCCAGAAAAGCACATTTGAAATAAGGTCCTTTGCAACATGAAATTTTTATAAGGTGATCAGCTAAGCATTCTATACATACTAAAATGCAGCTAGCTAGCTAGTTAATTAACTAGTTAATTAGCCATTGGACTATTTCCATAAACCACAAGGTTAACTTACAGTTGTGGACACAAGATAGGTATAATAGAAACATATGGCTGCCATAAAAATCTCCAGTTTTGCCAAATGCAAAAAGAGAACTTGATGATTTTGGCAGGTGTATAAGATCAAAAAGTATAGTTACAGCAGATGCTTATACTAGAAAAAGTGGAAAAGTGAACTGAAGTGCACAACAAAATTGAAATGTGTTTTAAAAGAGGCAGAAAAAGAATCAAATGTGTTTTTAAGGATTTCAAAGTGCAACCATGATTTATCATTTGAAGGGAAAAAAACCTGACACTCATACAAATTCAATTATTATGGTTCTTGGGAGAATAGTAGTTGAGAAGGTGAATAATAGGAGAAGTTAAAACAAATATGCAAATGGTTAAGACTTTTAGGGTTGATGAATGCAATTCAAAGATTATCAAATCTGTGTTTGTATCCCTGCATTCCTCCTTCTTTGTTTTCTCTTACTGATACAAGTTGATTTTTATGCAGAATCACACCTGGGTAAAATTATCTTTTCTGCCCTATTATTGTGATTGTGGAATTGCTATTACTACTTACATATATTCCTACAAGCAACAAGACTGCAGATTTTCAATGAGCTTTTTAAATTAAATGTCTTTAAATCTGGATTTTTCCAGAACTACCGTAATCTGATTTGTGATCACGAATGTTTTCACAGGATGGAAAGAAATGTTGCTTTCCAAAAGTTACTGGACTAAATAACATTTAAATAATGATAGATAAATGATAGTAGGGGCTGCCATAAGAAAGAGAGGGTCAAACTATGTTCCAAAGTACCAGAAGGCAAGATAAGAAACAACAAATAGTAACTAATCAAAGAGAGAAGCAATTTAAAAGTAAGGAGAATTGGAATAGAATAGAATAGAATGGAATGGAATGGAATGGAATTCTTTATTGGCTAAGTGCGATTGGACACACAAGGAATTTGTCTTGGTGCATATGCTCTCAGTGTACATTAAAAAAAGATACATTTGTCAAGAATCATGTGGTACAACACTTAATGATTGTCGTAGGGGTCAAATAAGCAATGAAGAAACAATCAATATTAATAAAAATCTTAGGAGACAAGCAGCAAGTTACAGTCATACAGTCCTAGGTGGGAGGAAAAGGATGATAGGAATGATGAGAAAAAACTAGTACAAATAGAAGTGCAGACTTAGTAAAAAAAGTTTGACAGTGTTGTGAGAATTATTTGTTTAGTAGGGTGATGGCATTTGGGAAAAAACTGTTCTTGTGTCTAGTTGTCTTGGTGTGCAGTGCTCTGTAGCGATGTTTTGAGGGTAGGAGTTGAAACAGTTTGTGTCCAGGATGCAGGGGGTCAGTAAATATTTTCACCACCCTCTTTTTGACTTGTGCAGTATACAGGTCCTCAATGGAGACAGGTTGGCAGCAATTATTTTTTCTGCAGTTCTGATTATCCTCTGAAATCTGTGTTGCTAAGAATGAGAACAATTCACCAGTGGAACAGTTTGCCTTCAGAAGTTGTGGGTGCTCCATCACTGGAGGCTTTTAAGAAGACACTGGACAGCCACTTATCTGGAATGATTGTTCAGGGGGTTGGACTTGATCTGCAGGTTTGGGGTCGATGGAATTGGTGGTCCAATGACATCTGGAAAACCTCTCCTCCATTCTAACCAGTATACTATACTAGTTTTCAATTAAGTATGGAAGACATGATAAATTATTTCCCCTTTTTGATTTCAAATTGAAGAACTAGATTAAAGGAGAAGGGAAGAGGAAATTCTGACTCCAAACTAGGAAATTGGACCAAAGAATAAGCAACTTCTTCCTCAAACTAAAAGCTAATTTATCATAAAGAAGACCAAGTGTTATGTTGCTGAAGAAATGTTTTGCATAGAAGGGTACTTAACCCACACATACACACAAATACAGCACACATAACACTCACTGCAATGTTTTCAGCATAATAATATCCACTGAATGTGCAAATCGCCTTTGAAGCTGAAGATAATGCTAATGAACTGAAAAGGTCTGCCTGTTTCATTCTTGTTTTCCCATAACTTAAAAAGGTTCAGTCAATGGGGATTATTTATGATAACACATTCATGGTATATTAGAGACAATTACAAGAACAACAGTAAATGGAACATAAGATAATTTAAAACCACCATTATCATATATTTTTGGATAAAGCATTCACTACAACCATTTATAATCACTGATCTTCTGTTACAAATATCTAGATTCATTTTCAATCATGTTAATGCAAACCTCCTACTCAGAAAAATAACAATTCATAGAAGGCATCTCAAAGACAAATGTGTCTAAATTGGAATTCTGGGACAATAGAGGATAAAGCAGCAAGCAAATAAAGGATTCCTTCTATTGCTAAAGGTAATTATTAACCAGCTAAGCAAGATCTACCCTGGAGCCAGATCTTTATGTGAAACACCATAGTGGGTTGATACTGGAGCTTGTTCTTAGTATGCAACTCTGCATGATGATACTCTCCCAACAAGCATTTGCTCTGCTGAAGGCTGGTGATAAACAGAAAAGCACCATCTATGCAGCATTCAGTACATGAGCACAAAGAACACATTTCATAATTTGAAGAAAAAGGCATCCATGGTTTCAATGACAAGTAACACAGCAATCACTGGTCCCATTTGTTCATTTTAGGCAGATTTTTCTCTCTATGAGGATCCAGAGCTTTGAACTACTGCTTCTTCCTTCCTCTAATTTTTAAACAGTTTCTTCATAGTACTAGGGAAGGGAACGGAGGGGATTTTTCTTTTCCTGGTTGCTAATCTCCTAGAAAAAACAAAGGCTAGAAAAACAGAGGTCAGTTAGCATGGTGCCTTTCATTGCATTGGCTCCCTTGGCAGTTTATTCCTTCTTCATTATTGTCTGCAATAAGCTCTGGTGATGGAGAAATAACATGCATGAAGGGATGTCAAATCACAAACCACTCCGTGGTGTACTAGTATCCCAATACCAGGCATAAGAACTGCAGTTTCCTGATTTGCATAATAACATCAAGGTGCATCTTTCATCATTTGTCCCCCCTGCCCACTCACAACTGCCAATTATATTATCTAGTCAATCTCACAATCCATTTCATTAGGGAATCTCATCTAATCAGTTTCATAATCTTAGCATCAGTTTCCTAATTTTTAAATTTATAAATTGGGTATCCACAGTGGTACAGTGGTTAGAATGCAGTACTGCAGGCTACTTCTGCTGACTGCTTCAGTTTGGCAGATCAAATCTAATCAGGTTCAAGGTTGACTCAGGCTTCCAGTCTTCCAAGATGGGTAAAATGAGGACCCAGTTTGTTGGGGACAATATGCTGACTTTGTAAACCACTTAGAAAAGGTTGTAGAGCATTGTAAAGCAATATATAAGTCTAAGTACTATTTCTAAATAAACAAATAAATCAAACAATGCCAACAGTAAAGCCCCAGAGTTCAACTTTCATGTGTTAACATAAACATTATGTACTTTTTGCCCAAGAACCTCCCATAGGCAAAATTGATAGTTCTGTAGCTTTGAAACACAATGTGTTCAACAGTGCGTGAAATAGCACAGCTTGAAATAGTAATATCATGAAAGGAGACAGAAGAAAAATGTGAATTTTTAAAAGGAAACAGGATTGGAGAAGTTGTGGGTCACATGAGTTTTAAATGGTGCAGTATAGGTCACAGAATGTTTGTCCTGGATGAAACTCACATTAGTTTCTAAAGACAGCATAGCATGATTTGAGATGGTTATGAAAGTCTAAACAAGAATAACACTATTAATATTGTATTATATTGGATTGCACTATGTCCTAAAAAGGTTGCATATTATCCGATTGTTATGTCACCCAATATGCTGACCAACAGAAAAACAAAAAAGCTATTATTTCTGAAGCTTATGGAGTTAATCACAGTTGGCTAATAAAGAATGGATAGGCTTGCTTCAACTTGTCTAGATAAGCAACTATCTGGAAGATATTTTGACTGCTGTTATATTTTGTCAATGGAAAGTTGAAACCAGATTTACTTGGCCTGAATGAGTTTGCAAGGGAAAGCAGGAAGAACAGTATGCACTGTATCATATTAAAGGTCAATTTGACTTTAGGGTTTTGGAATGTGTACGGCAGCAGAATTTATTCATGGATTAATAGTGCTGGGTAAGATCAAGTATCTTCAACACTTTGCTGTTGACATGCACATTTGGAATACATGGTTTGCGGCACTGGTTCTCTTAGAAAGGACTTCCATGGTAGAGCTTTTCCATTCACAAAATGATTGGCATGGTGAGCCTGGACAGTCAAAAACACAAACTATCCTTATCAGAAGACAAACTGCTTCTTTACCACTTCCTCAACCTCCCAGGAGGCATCCTATTTACCCTCGGTGTACCTTTATTTGAGGGGACAAGTGGGAACACATAGAGAGGTAACCTTAATGGATGATCCATTAAGAGAAGAAAAATGACAACTTAGTCCTGGGAAAGAGGAAAACATGGGAGGGGGATATCAAAATAACCTACTTTTGATATTGTTGAGTACTCAATGGGACAGAGGAAAAACCTTTACACCCTTTCGTGATTCTGTTATTATATTCAACAGCAATAAAGTAGAATTCCTGAAATCCTTGTGGTATTGATTTCATGACCTGACCAGCCTTGAAGAATGGGCACAAATGAAGCATTAGACTGTATCAGTATTGGACTGTATTTTTCAGTGAGTCTTGTATAAGATCTAAACCCATGCTTAGAATTAAAGATAATGCCAGAGGCTGGTAGTTTGGTTTGCATGAGGCCAAGTTCTCATTTAGTTTCCAATTCCAATTTATTTTAAGATTAATAGTTTATTTTTTAAAATAAAAAAAAATGGAATAATGAATTTGGTAGACACACAGCAAGAGATATGTAAATAGATCGACATTCATGGGCACAATACTGGGACTATTAGACTAGATCAACTAGTGAATGAGAATAAATGGGATGCTGACTGAATGGTTGAACAGTGAATAGAAAAGAATATTGATGGTTGAATGTATAGATGACATTAGAAATATTTTGGGTGTGGATGGGAAGGGAATGTTCATATGCTTTTACAGGTAGACATTTCCATAATATTTTTTGAGAACCTGATATATTTTCAGTGAATGTTAGAGAAAATGTATGATGTAGCAGGAAAAATTACATCTGAAAATCTGTCAAGGACCAAAGGAGTCAAGTTTTATAGACAAAATATAATGAATGATTGTAAGTTACCCATAAACAGAAAAAATGAGAGATCTGGCTAATATATGAATTTATGTAGCCTGATAGAATATTCTTAAAGATGGGAAATGAATAGAGATGTTTCAAAATGTGCAAATGCTGATAGAAAGATAGAGATAACAAGTATTCTGAGGAAGGAACATTTATTTAAAGAAGCGAAAATAGCCTTTGTAGAAAAGCCTTTTTTCATCCAGAACTGAAACTTGAGTATATCAGGAGAAAGAAGACATACTTCAAGAATGTATAGGTGTTAGATCAGTGTAGTCATTATAGACAAAACTGAACAACCCATACAAAAGACATACACTAAAGTGACTTTATTCAGAGAGAATGAACACAGATTAAACTGTGAAAGAAATGTAGGAAGGGAAAATGAATGATTGAAGGAAAGAAGACCAAATAATGGTTGGATAGAGTTAATGAGAAAGGCAAAAGGGGAGAAGGACAAAAGGTAATGAATGAATCAATGGATGGATGGATGTCATGGAACCAAAGGCTGTTTGCAAGAATAGAAAGCTAGAGAGATAGTGATTAGTATCGGTTATGTCTTCTTTTCTTTTTCTTGCCTTGTACTTTTAATTTAATTTGCTTAATAATACTTACTGCCTTTCTGTGTTTCCCATAATTGTTTTATTCTTTTTATTACTGAGGTATTTATGCTACTGCATTCCAGGTTGACTAAAATTCTCCTGGAAGGGAAAAGCAAGGTGGATATGCTTGTACATATATGCATGGATGTGTCCCTTTTGTATTGTTCATCACACTAAAGAGTACTGGGAAAAATAAACAAAGTACATTTGGGGAAAAACTCTTCCCTAAAGTGAAGAAATGAAATGTAAAGGTTTAAATTTAAGGAAAAATAATGTTACAATCACAATATTTGAGCGAATGTCAGGAAAAGCAGTTAAAGTTATATTGTACTGGATTGGCTCCATTTCTTTTCCTGGGCAGATCATTTATCACAAGAAGAAACCAATTATATAATCTACTAGGAAGATACTATTCAAAATTGTACATCAATTTCTGGAAAGCTCCAGCTTTCCAGAAATCTTCATTGGGCAAGTTGGGTGAAGTGTATTGGACCAAAAGCTTGTACAATCTTCTATATGCTCTTTGAGATAATCAGTCTTGCTGTCCTATTTAATTTGGATTTCATGAATCAATACAACTATCGTTTTTTTCTTAAAAGAAATCTCTTCAATCCAGATCACTGACTGTCTCCCTCTTTCTACCTTGCAAAGGTAAAATAGTGATTTTTTTTTAAAAAAGAAGACCTTGAGAAAATACTTCATTAACCATGAAATTATATCTTCATACTCTCTTAAATCAGCAGGACAGCACTGGGAGTCTTTATCATATATGTCACCAGATGCCACCATTACTTTTGATTAGTGCACTCTATTTTTGAAGACACTTAAAACTTTATGTGGAACAGGTATTTAAATAGAATCCTACTAGAATCTGTACCACAGAAAGTTAAACAGTGAAGAAATGAAAAGTCAGGTTAGAAATATTTGGCATAAAAACAAAAACCACTCACAAATTTAATCAATCTCAATATTAGAAGTAAAACTTGCACATTCCAAAACTAAAAATAACTGTAGGGAAAACATGTTTTAAATGTGATAATTCAGGATAGCAGAGGTTGGGACTGGTTCTATAGAACCAGTAGCAGGAATTTTTTCCCACTCCCTATACCAGAAGTGATGGCCACCTGGCCACGTCCCTGAACTCTCTTGGTGGTGTCATAGGTAGCACCATCTTGTTTTTCACTTCTGCACATGTGTTTTTTGCTTCTGGCCATACACAGAAGCTGGTTTTCGACACTGTGCATGCATGCGCTGCGCATGCACACACATACATGCACACACAGCATGTGAGGAAGCGAACTGGCAGCGAAGATAGCCAGAACCCATCCCTGCATGATAGGTATAGTTGCAACAAGGTATCCTGTGCTTTATAAGGAATAGGTGATTCAGATCTCATGGGAGCTGAGCAGCTCATCTTTCTTCCATTGAAGCAGCTATGTCCTAGATTGCTTGAGGGAATTGTCCCATTGAAGTGGTCATGTCCCACAGATGTCCCAAAACTCATATTTGATTTTAAAATAGCAGAGAGCTCACACTTGGTCCAAGCACTTCTGAATTGTTTTAAAGCCTGTACACCTTTATTTTCTTATTCTGACATTTTTAGTACGACGTAGCTATTTTCAAAAGCAAAAATTTCAAGAACCAGAAATTGAAGATAATGATAATCCTACTATGCAGATTGGGGAGAAAAAATTAAATCAACACCACTGACAACACACTCACTCTCCAAAAAGACCTGGACTTTGTTTCAGACTGGTCTAACACCTGGCAACTTCAAATATCAACCAACAAATGCTCTACCCTCCACATCGGCAAAAAGAATCCAAACCGCACATACGAACTGAATAAACAATCTCTCACTGCCAACCCACACTCAGTAAAAGACCTTGGAATACTAATATCGAATGACCTAAGTGCTAAAGCCCACTGCAACAATATTGCCAAAAAAGCTTCTAGAGTTGTTAACCTGATCCTACGCAGCTTCTGCTCAGGCAATCTCACACTACTCACAAGGGCCTACAAAACTTTTGCCAGACCCATCCTAGACTACTGCTAATCTGTCTGGAACCCATACCACATCTCAGTCATCAACACCCTTGAAAATGTCCAAAGATATTTCCCCAGAAGAGCCCTTCACTCCTCCACTCGAAACAGAATATCCTACGAAAATAGACTAACAATCCTGGGGCTGGAAAGCCTAGAACTACGGCACCTAAAACACGATTTGAGTATTGCCCACAAGATCATATGCTGCAATGTCCTACCGGTCAATGACTAGTTCAGCTTCAACCGCAACAACACAAGAGCACGCAACAGATTCAAACTTAATACAAACCGTGCCACACTTGACTGTAAAAAATATGACTTCAACAATCGAGTTATCGAAGTGTGGAACTCATTGCCGGACTCAATTGTGTCAATCCCTAACCGCCAACATTTCTCCCTTAGACTCTCCACGATTGATCTCTCCAGGTTTCTAAGAGGCCAGTAAGGGGCGTACATAAGTGCACTGGTGTGCCTTTCGTACCCTGTCCAATTGTTTTTCCTTTCTCTCACTTATCACATATATTTTCTTTCTTTCATATATCCTCTCCTCTAAGTTCACTTTACCCTTATATATATTACTACATGTCTATTTTTCTTCCTATGTATTTGTGTATTGGACAAAAGAATAAATAAATAAATAAAAAATCTGGAAGATAGGGTGAGCTCAAAATATTTTAAGTCAGCATTTCAAATTCACTTTTTCCTCCCTTGCTCAGGTCATTGCAGCAAAGATCCGAGGGCTTAATAAAGCAGAGGTGCTAACATGTTCCTTGGGAAGTTGTAGCAATTTATAGTTAGGTTGGGTGGATGTCAGAAAGATGAACAGGAGTAATTTTCTACGCAAATCCCATTGAGGAGAAGAGTTAAATTTTACTTTAGTTTGCTCATTTGACAAAAGCACAGCAACAGCCATTCTTGGATGGCTCTTCTTGAGTATTATTGAACTCATTCATCCCACCTCCCAGGGATAATTATTCTGCAAATGAAACTCTGTTGTGGTGGTGATTGTTGTTTTCTTACTTGAAGCTGGATCATTTCCAGGATCTTCTACTCTTTTTTCCTCCCATTATTGAAAGTAGCAGCTAAACTTTTACATGACTTGCATCTTATTTCATATTCTAAGATTGCAGGAAGGTTCAGATCTCACAGCAGAGGAAGATAACTTTGGGATGGTTGGGGTGCTATTGATCTGTGGAAGGTCATAGGAGGCCACCCAAGAATGAGGTAATTTGAAATATATGGAGCTGAAATTGTTTGGTTCATTTTGTGGTTGTTTGTTTAATAATAATGATAACGATAATGATAACGATAACGATAATGATAATAATTTATTAGATTTGTATGCCGCCCCTCTCCACAGACTCGGGGCGGCTCACAACAATAATAATAACAATATACAATGTAACAAATCTAATATTAAAAGAAAGTATTTAAAAAACCCCGTCATTTAAAAAACATACAACACAAGCATACCATACAATAAAGTCTATAAGCTTGGGGGAGATGTCTCCATTCCCCCATGCCTGGCGATATAGGTGTGTCTTAAACAATTTATGAAAGGCAAGGAGGGTGGGGGCAGTTCTGATCTCTGGGGAGAGTTGATTCCAGAGGGCTGGGGCCACCACAGAGAAGGCTCTTCCCCTGGTGCCCGCCAGATGACATTGTTTAGTCGACGGGACTTTCGCAAACTTTTCAAAACTCACCACTGTCATCAGGCACGGGGAAATTGATTCCCCTGGGCCGCTTCCGCTTTATGTATGGTCTGCATGACATGTATGATTGTTTTTATATTAAGGGTTTTAAATGTTGGATTTGTATTGTTCTTCTTGTGAGCCACTCCGAGTCCTCGGAGAGGGGCGGCATACAAATCTAATAAATAAATTAAATAAATAAATGACTTTGCATGCCACCTCCGGCATGCGTGGCATAGGTTCGCCATCAAAGCTATAGCTGAACTGTAGGCATTTTACTGAATGTTAGTGGTTTGATTTCGGTTTGCTGGGAAGATGGTTGGGGTGGAGGGGTATTTGTCCATTTTGGTGAATTTTAATGGTCTGATTTTAGCTTGCTAGGAGGATGGTTCAGTGTGGGTGGGTGCTTGAAGCCCATGGCCCATAGCTATCCAAGTCTGATCTCAAAGGGGCATGTCATATTTGCCTTCACAAAGCACAGAATTAAATGTTTTGCTAGATATACCTCGGGCCATGGAGATAATCATGTTTTCATTGCAATGGCTTTTATGGGAATGCAGTCTTGCCAAGTAGGAGAAGAATTGACCTTATATGTGTTAAGTGATTTTGTGAAAGTCACACAAGTTTTGAGCAAAAGTGTTTATTACTAAACGAGTTAACCATTGCACTCAGGAATGCTGGAGGCTGTGGTGTAACCTTTAAAAAGAAATAAATGAGAAAAATCACCCAGTCATCTCCACTGATACAGTAATAAGAATGCTTCCAAAACACTTGCTCCCATCTTTATCAGACATATTTATGGATATCCATCTCCATATATCTTGGAGTCAAGCATTCAACCAACTTAAGTATCCTATTATGCATTTTAAGTTCACATTGAAATCTGCCTTATATGACTTTACAGTCTGTGTACACCACCCTAAATATGACAACTTAGAAACATTAAATATTGATTGATTGATTAGCATCAGTCATGAAACATTCTGCCAGAGACTGAGATGATGATACATTGGCCTGTTAAATATAGACTGTAATTTTAATTCCAATTAAGCCCTAGAAATGGTAGGACAATTATATAGGCTTCTTTAGAATACTCACATGTCTCACCCAGTTCATGCCAGCAATGGAGGTTAAATGTGGGGTGTGCTTTTATATAACATCAATTTCCACAGAAGAGGGTGAAATAATTTCTGTAGCTCCACAGCTATTATACATTTCCCTCCCACACTTATTTTTTTACGGCAGAATTGATAATCAATCATACTATGGCCTGACCTTAAGCTGCGATATTAATAAGGGAAGGGCATGAGGTAAACCTACAGAGACATGGAGAAACATTTAAGATCAAATTCCTCCCCACCAAACCAATATTTAGAAATTCCTCTCTGAATTCATATCCAATTTCCCATATAATGCCATTCCAGAGGTCTTACTTTCCCAGGGAATATAGAATGCACTTTAATTTATTGGAGCAATGCACAGTATTATTTATTCTGAGTTTGAATGGAATATTAACTCAGCCAACATTTTACTGTTCTATAAAAATATTGTTTATTTAGTGTTTATCAACCTTTTTATTCAAATATATCCAATAATGGGTAGCCAAATTTTTTACTGCCACGCTGTGGGTGTGGTTTAATTTGTGGGTGTGGCTTAATGGTCATGTGACTGGGTAGGAGTGGCTTGCCAGCCATGTGATCAGGTGGGAGTGGTTTGAATGATCATCATTGTTCAAGTGAACTGTTAAATCCTTGAGTTACAATCTTAACAGTGTCGCTCGCTGGGGTGACAATTTGCTTGGCGTTTCCCACGTTCTCCTTCCTGGGTCACCCCCCTGCCTCAGGCTGGGTAGCTAAGTGAACAGTTGCTGCTAGAAGCATAAATGCTGCCAGCGCTGCTTCCACCCATGCCTTCTGCTTGCACCTCAGATGGGAGGTGGCCGCGTGAGGCTGAAGGGGAGCTGGGCAGGAGACAGGGAAGCTCGCCCAAGGCCAGGAAGGAAGAAAGAGGAAAAAAACAAGGAGCGCAGACGCAGCAGCAGGGGAAAAAAGGAGAGCCAAGCTGAGACCAGTAATCCAGGAAGTGACAGCTGCCGATCAGCTAAAGCAGGGGTCCCCAAACTTTTTACACAGGGGGCCAGTTCACTGTCCCTCAGACAGTTGGAGGGCTGGACTATAAAAAAAACTATGAACAAATCCCTATGCACACTGCACATACCTTATTTTAAAGTAAAAAACAAAATGGGAATGTACTATTTAGAGGGGGGAAGAAGTCTGAAATTCATATATGTTTATGCTTTGTTTTTAATTTTCTTTTGCTAACATCTGATTGGCTATACAAGGTTTTCTTGATTTATAGAAAAATGTATAAAGAAAGAAGGAAACACTTTGGCATAATGGTTAATAAGTTAGAAATATAATCGGTGTTGTACTTTTTGAAGGAACATTAAGGACGGAATTTAATTAAAAGAAAACTATGTACTTGGATGACATCATTAGAAAAAAAAACTTTTGCAACTTTTTTGATGATTGATATTAGTTGCTAACAAAATACCACATTTTCTTCATGGAAAATTAGATGGTACACTGTATTATTTGAATATATGTTGAGAGAAAATTTTAAAAAAATTTACACACACACCACCCAAAAAAAGTCCTTCCTTCCTCTGTCCCTCCATTCATTTCCTCCCTTCCTTGTTCCCTCCATTTCTTCTTCCTTCCTTCCTTCCTTCCATCATTCCTTTTCCCTCCATTTCTCCTTCCTTCCTTCCCTCCCTCCTTCCTTCCTCTCCTTTTCTCTCTCTCTCTTGCTTTCTCTCTCTCTTGCTTTCTTTCTCTCTCTCTCTCTTGTTTTTTCTCTCTCTCTCTCTTGCTCTCTCTCTTTGCTTTCTCACTCTCTCTCTTGCTATCTCTCTTCCTCCCTCCCTTTCTCTCTCACTCTCTTTCTCCCCCTTCCTTCCTTCCCTCCATCCCTTCCCTCCCTTCTTCCTTCCTTTTCACTTCTCTTTCCCTCCCTCCTTTTCCCTTCTCTTTCCCTTCTCTTTCTTTCTCTCCACTTCTCTCTCTCTCTTTTCCCTCTTTCACCCTCCCTCTTCTCTCCCCACAGAGGACTCACCCAACAAGCCTCTACCCTCCAACCCCAGACTCCCATTCAATCCCCATTCAGAAAACGGGAGCCGGCAACTCAAAGAGGAGAAGGGTGTGTGTGCGTGCGTGCGTGTATGTGTGTGTGTTGTGCCCGGCTCAGCTTTCGGCAGGCCTTCCTTTACCTTGGTCTACATGACATTGAAGGGGACGTTCTCGCTGCTGTCACTCTGGCTTTGGATGCGGAGATGCCTCAGCAAGCAGGCACAGAGATTCACCGCCTCCTCTGGGCGCAACCCCCACCTTGGCGGGAGGCACCAGCGATAGACACAGGTGGTGGGGAAGGAGAGGGAGCGGCTGCCGCCCCCAGCACCACCTGCCATGGAAGGACCAGTGCCGAATCTCTTTGAAGTTCACGGCAGAGTGCTCATCCTCCCCACCCCCCAGGCGCATGGTGGGCTGGCAGTGGAATGGGGAGCTCATGGGTGCAGCTGTGCACAAACGTTCGCTGGTGCAAGACTTCCCCGCACTTTCCTTGTCACTCCCCACTCCAACTCCAATGCCCAGCTCCCTTAGACATATTTAAGTATCCTGTGCTTCTGTCACTCACTCGCGGGCCAGACAAATGGCCTCAGTGGGTTGCATGCGGCCCACGGGCTGTAGTTTGGAGACCGCTGAGCTAAAGTTACACAGACATCTTCATTTCCTTCTGTGGAACTTCATTCCACCCCGTCATGCCTGCTGCCCGCCCCTGTATATATCCCTCTCTATCTCTCTCTGTTTCTTTCCCTCTATCATATCTATCTATCATCTACAAACACTGAGAGACAGATATATGTACCTGTAGCTGTAGGTGTGTATATGAAAAGTACAATATGGTTCGAACATTTTATCTGAATAATATACTGTCAAGAAGAACAGGGGGATGAAATCTTCAACACAGATAACAAGAGCCTCTTGGCTCCAAATATCTACCTAATTTTGAGCATGGAAGGTAACCTGTAACACTTCAAGGGCAAAATAAGAAAAGGGGAGATCTCCTATCAGCAGGAGTGATCAATCACTGTCCTAGAGAAGAGCTACCTTTTAAGAAAGAACAGGCTAGATTGATTACTGGTTCTAACAGTCTAGATTCATGTAGTATACAGCTGCTTCCATGAATAAGAGGAAGGGAGGGAGCGGGTGAGGGAGGGAGGGAGGGAGAAGGAAGGATGAAAGGAAGGAAGGAAGGAAAAAAGAAAGAAAGAAAGATGGATGATAGATAGATAGATAGATAGATAGATAGATAGATAGATAGATAGATAGATAGATAGATAGATAGATCTGGCTTCTACTTACGAGAAAGAGGGTAAGTACCACAGCCTCCCCTTTTAAAAGTTTCTGTTTATTATAGTTTAGATTAGGGAACCTGTTTAAACAAAATCCTCACCACTTCTTCAATTTTATCAGATCTCAGCAGTAGCTCATATTCTCTTTGATTAGCTCCAGGCCAAATTCTCATTGCATATTAAACATTTCACTTCAAGATATTTGGGGAGGGGAAAAAAATCCAGAAGGAGATTCAGCAGGACCCAATGAGTTATACAAAATTACAAAAATGGGAGGGAATCATGTATGTCAGAATGAACAAAAGAGGGCTAAACTAAAACAAATTAAATTATATGAAATGAAATTAAACTAGATTTCTCCAAGGATGAATGTAAATGCTATTTTTTTTAAAAGTGCATTAAAATATTCTTATAGAAGTATGTTTTAGTATTTGCAGTTCTGTGTGGTAACTCTGAATACAAACATGCCTTCTCTTAGACTAAAAAAGTGCCTTGACAGGGTTGGCAAACATTTTGAATTAAGTTGCATGTAGAACCAGTTGTGGGGCAGAAGTTATGCAAACATACTTACATATATTACCTCTGTTTGGGAGTAAAAACATGAAAGCTTTGTCAGTGATTATTTTATTTCTATTGCCATCCTTCTCCAATACAGGTAGTCTTAAACAAAGTTTGTTTAGTGACTAATCAAAGTTACAATGACACCTAGAAAAAAAAATGACTTAAAACTGTGTTTCACACTTATGAGACTGCTGCAGCATCCCTTTGATCATGTGATCAAAATTCAGACGCTTGGCTCATATTTATGTCCCGGAGTATTGTGGTCCTCTTCTGTGACCTTCTGACAAGCAAAGTCAACAGGGAAGCAGATTCATTTAACAACTATGTTACTAACTTAACATTTGCAGGCGTTCACTTAACAACTGTGGCAAGAAATGTCATAAAATAGGGAAAAATTCACTTAACAAATGTTTCACTTAGCAACATAAGTTTTGGGTTCAATTGTGGTTGTAAGTCAAGGATTACTCATTGTCCTTCTCTCTCTCTCTCTCTCTCTCTCTCTCTCTCTCTCTCTCTCTCTCTCTCTCTAGTGTTTGAATGCTTCTTTCCTATCATGGACACAAAATCTTGACTCCAATGAACCTGCAGATTCTTCTGGTCACCCAAATCCCCCTCTACAACATTTAAAGAAATATATATATAGGATTATAAAATATTTATTGTATCTTTTGGAAGCCATGATCATAACATACATATCATTATGTAAATGATATAAATGGTGGGATTTGCATTAGTATGGCACGGTTTATTAATTCATTAGTCTTACAATCATATCAATAAACTAAAAGAAAAGTAAGGTTTGTGATCTAGTTCTGGAATAAACCTGATAAAAGAAAAACAAAACTGGTAATGCAAAGGGTCAGCAATCTGATAAATGTAACGCCGTGATAGGGGAACCCCAATTTGTTCAGTGTAATTGGAATCTGAGCTCAAGAGCCTTAATTATAAACTTTACAGTTCTGCTTACAATATGTACATTAGCGCCCAGGGTAATTTGCATTGCCCCTATCACAGTGGAAATGATGTATAATGCACTTTTTATGATGTTTGCCCTGCCTCTGGTATTGTTCATCCCCTGCTCTATCCTGCAGATTCCCACTAACCCTCAGCAAATGTTTGATCAACATGATTATGTCTCCAGGATGCTTCTAAACATACGCTACTTTTTATTTACAGGACCATCCTTGGGACAATTTTGGATGCCTTTAGTTTCTGGTTTTCAAGAGAAAGGAAGGAAGATTAACGGATTGATACTTTATTCCATGCGACACCTCTCCCTTCCCACTTAGGTAGAACATAAGTCATGCTGGAAGAAACATGTTGGTAATGGGAACAAGGATGATCAGAGAACTAGGAAGTAAGTTCTACAAGGAGTGATTGAGAGAGCCTAAAAAGATAAAAGAGCATCTTTAAAATACCCTGAAATACTCCCCAAGAAGGTTAAGCCTTGCTTAATGCAGAGTGTAGCGACAAAACGATGATTTTAGGTTACAAATCATTGCTCATTTGAACTTTTTGCAAATGCATGGGGTGGTACTTTCCTGATAGTAAAGGTTGTGGGAGAGTGGGACAAATTACCTGGCAAAGGGCTGTGCTTCCCCTTCACTGCACATGTTCAATCAGATGCCAGACAGCCAATTCTCTGGGGTGCTTTAATTTGGGTTCTTATACTGAGCGTGGGATGGATGTGATGATCAAGTGGCCACTTTCTATTCTTTCTTTTGATTCTGAGGCTGGATATCTGGCCATAATAAGAAATGTCCCAGTAAGGAAATGATAAATGTAGTATGCTGGGCCACTGTAAGGGCGAAGCAAGTTTGAATGATTTCTCACCCATTAAATCCCCTGATTGGTATTCAGCCATTTTCTCTTTCAGTGAGCCAACTTCCCATCAATATTCTGAGGAAAGGAGCATGGGTGTTGCTTCAAGGTCAGTGGTAGAAAGGAAAGGCGGCCAATGAAATACATAAGAGATGAGCTGATTCTAATTAAACTATCTCAGCTTCATGAACAAGTCCCAGAGTAGGGACTGCATAAGCAGTAATATATAAATCTCCTGTTGTTGTATCAGAACTAAATATGTGAATGCCAAGACTTGGCAAAATGTCTACCTCCATATTAAATATTATTTTCTAATGCTGCATTCCTAATTAAAACATAAAACACTCCTTTTAAATATATATATATAAGCAGCTGGCAGGCAAACATAAACTAAAGGGTGATTGCCAAAGCTGAGCAGTTCCACAGTCTTGATTACAGATTTTATCAAATTAATATCACCATCCATCACATCATCACAAATATTTACTATATTTATATATAAATTTAAACAATCATTAACAGATATAAAAACCAAAGGCAGAGGAGGATACATATTCATTATAATGGTGGTGATATGTTCTACTGGGACCTCCAGGCCTGATGACAAATTGTATTAAAGGATGACAAAATAATAGATAATGTATATTTTTGAGTGCCTGTGTATAATATTTATGTACACATATGGAATATATACATGGTATATTTTGGATATTCAATAATAGTAAATATCTTGTATCTCTTTGAGGCAAGGGGAGGCCAGGCACCCTAACCCAAACCCTTGACATGAGTGACATCAAACTGACCAACTTTAAGCCATCACATGACCTTTTGGCCACCACTCAGTCACATGGTTGGCAAGCCATTCCTACCCAGTCATATGGTTGACAAGCCACCCCCACCTAGTCACATGGCCATCAAGCCACACCCACAAAATAAGCCACATCCACTATCCTGCAGCTACTCAGTTACTCTAGTAGTAAAGCATTCAGACTGGCAAATGAATGAAAGGAACATAACAAGGAGTGTCACTTTCACATCCGCCTTATGAAATACTTTCTGCATGAAATGAATTTATGATAAGGTATATTCCACTCTCTTTCAATTAACAGCTCTTTATTTTAAACAAATATTATGGAAGTCCTTTAACTTACCCCATACTTAATAATCATTATTAAGCACCTAGGAACTAACAGTATGTTATTAGCATAGCAATCTAAAATAAGCTAAACTGTGATCCATTATATTTTGTTATTAAAAATGAAGTACCTGTAATTCAGTTTTTTTAAAAGATTTGGTTAAAGCTTGATGTTATCTTTAGGATGAACATTGGCAGAGGAGTTCTCTAAAAGAGAGGAAATATAGTTATCTATGATTATTATTTTAAAGCTGGAAACCAAGACTTCCACCCCCACCACCCCTAAATCATCTAATATCTCCAGTTTTTCTACTTAGAATTTCTGTATCAAAAAGAATCCTTTAAGTTTCATTCTTAATGGAAATAGATTGTCAAGTATATCAACTCAGAATTCATTCTTGAAGCAAAAATAACCAGGCTCAAATTATCCTACTTTGGACACACCTCTCTGGAGAGCTGGGGTGGCATAGTGGTTAGAGTGCAGCACTATAGGCTACTTCAGCTAACAGCTACAGTAGCTGTAGTTCAGTAGTTCAAATCTCACCACTGGCTCCAGGTTGACTCAGCCTTCCATCCTTCCGAGGTGAGTAAAATGAGGACCCAGATTGTTGGGGGCAATATGCTGATTCTGTAAACCACTTAGAGAAGGCTGTAAAGCACTGTGAAGCTGTTTATAAGTCTAAATGCTATTGCTAGAAGGTTCTAGCACCAGGAAATAGAAAGAAAAGAGAAGAGTAGCATAGTTGCTCCATTCGAAGATCTAAAGTGCCATGTTAGGGACAGATCAGCATGGAGGAAATCTATCTATGACTCTGTGCTGAGGGTCAATCCTAACTTGATTGCACATAATCAATCAATCTACAAATGGCATTTAAAAAGTCAACTTTGGTTAAGGTGTTTCCTGGTAGAACTTTAATGGTATAACATCTGCCTCATTCACATATTTCATTTACTGTATTTATTTACTGTTTATTAGATTTATATCAAAACTTTGGTTCAGTAACTCAATATCCATACATTATGCTTTTGCCTTTCATTTTTACCCATGACTAAAATCTTGCAAGGTGGGCTGGGCTAAAAAAGCACTTGGCTCAAAGACACCTGGTGAAATTTCATGGTCAAAGAGGACTAAAACACTGATCTTTCTTTTATTACTCTAACACAGAGGTGTCAAACTCTGGTGCTTAAATATGACCCATAGGGCCAGCCTGGAAATAGCAAAGGACTGCCTCTGGCAGCCAAAATAGAGCATAGAGGAAATGAGCACCACATGCCCCATTTTTGGCATGGACAGCCTCCTGCAGCACTCTGCTAGCCAAAATGGTGCACAGGCCTTAACCAATAGACCAAGCTAACCTGCATCCAAAGCTGTATTTGTATCATCTTGTTCTTCTGTCTTGTTTGCAACTTAAAAAAAGTGTGCCTGTGTGTCAGGCGGGGGGGGGGAGGGACAGACATTTTAACCAGACATTTTTTTAAAAAAGAAATTGAAACCCACAGCATGTATTTCAATTATTTTATTTGGGGCAGAGATTTGCAACATGTGGCCCCGAAGTGACATGTGACACCAAACCCTTTGGGAGGGAGTGTACAATGAAAATCAGAAACATTCTCCATTCTCTCCAGGAAGGAATATATACTGCTCAAAAAAATAAAGGGAACACTTAAATGACACAATATAACTCCAAGTAAATCAAACTTCTGTGAAATCAAACTGTCCACTTAGGAAGCAACACTGATTGACAATCAATTTTGCATGCTGTTGTGCACATTCAACCTTGAACAGAACAAAGTATTCAATGAGAATATTTCATTCATTCAGATCTACGATGTGTTCTTTGAGTGTTCCCTTTATTTTTTTTGAGCAGTGGGTTGAAACATGGGTGTTTCAATGTAGTGAACTAAGTCTGTCTGTGCATTTTTTAACAAAGTCCTTGTTGTTTAATGAGGTACTCTCCAATCAACCAATGGCTTCTGTAAGTGCCATCATTAATACTTACTGGATCATAAAATAATTTGTTTTAAATTTAATTAATCTGTTCAATTAATTAATTAAATTTTAATTAATTTGTTTGAAATGTGTGGACCATCATGAATACCTGGCAAAAGAAAAGATAAAGGGAAGTTTTTCAATTAGCCTTAAAGACAACTTGGATTACAAAAATAGAATTGGAAAGGGGCATTTAGGATAATGAATCTTACCTCCTACTTAGTACAAGAATTCAAATGGAAGGGGGGAAAACTGTAGCCTAGTGATGGCAAAACATTTGGGGTTTTACACATTCAGAAAGTGCCTAACTATACTTCCCTCAAGCATAAGAGAAACAGTTATCTGTCTCTCCATCATCTAGACCTGGACATTTGAAGTTGAGGCCCAAGTTTTGATTTCAACCCTAGCACCACCAGTCCCTCTCAAAAGTCTTGGGAAATGGCAAAATTGCCCCCATGTGTCAGTGTTCCTCAGGATATGCCAGATGTCACTTACTTCAGGTTGTGGTGTCATTTTGTTGAGAGGTCCCTGTGGTCTACCCAAGGCTGCTCCAGGCCACCTGAGGCCTTCAGTCTTGAAATGGCTTTGGAGAACGTTCTTCCATTGCCTCTGCATCCTCCAAAAACTGTTCAAAAGCATGCCCCATTCTCGCATAACTTCTGAAAGGTCTGGGCATCACACAAGAGCATACCCCATCCTCATATTGCTTCTGAAAATCAAGCATGAATGGGGCATGCTTTCAAGAATAGCTGTTGGGTGTTGGTGAGCTTCCATATCGCTTAACAGCTAAACAAACCCAGTTCTCATAACTCAAGTCTCCAGTCCTGAATCATTTTTGGTACCTCTCTTTGTACATATTCTCATAATCTTTCTTAAAAACTGATGTGGAATCTGATCAACATAAAGCAAAATGTAATTGTTAATTCCCAGGATTCCAAAACAATGTCACTGTTGATGCAACTAAATTTTCCTTTATTTTCAGAGACATCACACTGCTGATTCAAATTCATATTCTAATTACTAAAATGGTAAGGGTAGAAGCAACGATTAAAGATTAAACGATTAAAGATAAATAAGGCAATGGCATCCACACCAGAGTTCTTAAAGAACTCAGATTTGTCATTGCTATCCCGCTGACTGATTTGTTTAACCAATCCCTGTTAACAGGAGATGTTCCTGAGGATTGGAGAATGGCCAGTGTTGTGCCTATCCACAAGATGGGCAGTAGAGAAGAAGCTGGTAACTACAGGCCAGTTAGCTTGACATCAGTTGTAGTTAAAATGACAGAGATTCTACTCAAAAAGAGGATAAATCAGCACCTAAAAGCCAATAACTTATTGGACCCAAATCAGCATGGCTTTACTGAAGGCAAATCATGTCAGACTAATCTCATTAATTTCTTTATCTATGTCACAAAGGTGTTGGATGAAGGTGGTACTGTGAATATTGCTGGACTTCAGCAAAGCCTTTGATACAGTTCCACATAAAGAGCTGATAGATAAGTTAGCAAAGATTGGACTTAATCCCTGGATAGTTCCGTGGATTTGCAGCTGGCTGAAGTGTAGACATCAGAGGGTTGTTTATAATGTCGAGTATTCTGAGCAGAGACTGGTTACAAGTGGTGTGCCACAAGCAGTGTTCCCTCTAATTTTTTGGGGGGGTGGGCGGAAAAGTATAGTGTCTGAGCGGCAGTCCCTTCGGGACTGGGCAGCACTCTTTCCCTCTCACTCTTTCCCTCTCGGCTTCTGGGCAGGTTTGAAAAACTCTGAGTTGATGATGATTTTTAAGTGAGCTATTGCTCGCTGCTCAGCTTAGAGGGAACTATGGCCACAAGGGTCTGTTCTGGGTCCT
Organism: Erythrolamprus reginae; assembly: GCF_031021105.1. NCBI lineage: Eukaryota > Metazoa > Chordata > Lepidosauria > Squamata > Dipsadidae > Erythrolamprus > Erythrolamprus reginae. Next base: position 153,017,386 of record NC_091950.1, on the reverse strand, counting down.
ATTCTTTTTAATATGTTTGTGAGTGATATAGGGTAGGGAAGGTTTACCTATTTGTCGATGACTTTACAGTGTGCAATAGGGTTAATACTCCTGGAGACATCTGTAATATGGCAAATGATTTAGCTTTACTAGAAAAATGGTCAAAGCAATGGAAACTGCAGTTTATTGTTTCCAAAGGTAAAATAATGCACTTGGCGAAAAGGAATCCTCAATCTGTATTGTATTGGCAGTTCTGTGTTGGCAAAAACTTCAGAAGAGAAGGATTTAGGGGTAGTGATTTCGGACAGTCTCAAAATGGGTGAACAGTGTGGTCAGGCGTTAGGAAAAGCAAGTAGAATGCTTGGTTGCATAGCTAAAGGTATAACAAGCAGGAAGAGGAAAATTGTGATCCTGCTATACAGAGCACTGGTGAGACCACATTTGGAATACTGTGTTCAGTTCTGGAGACCTCACCTACAAAAAGATATTGACAAAATTGAATGGGTCCAAAGATGTGCTACAAGAATGGTGGAAGATCTTAAGCATAAAACTTATCCGGAAAGACTTAATGAACTCAATCTGTATAGTCTGGAGGACAGACAGAAAAGGGGGGACATGATTGAAACCTTTAAATATGTCAAAGGGTTAAATAAGGTTCAGGAGAGAAGTGTTTTTAATGGGAAAGTGAACACAAGAACAAGGGGACACAATCTGAGTTTAGTTGGGGGAAATATCAGAAGCAACATGAGAAAATATTATTTTACTGAAAGAGTAGTAGATCCTTGGGACAAACTTCCAGCAGACGTGGTTGGTAAATCCACAGTACCTGAATTTAAACATAGCTGAGATAAAATACAGGAAATAGTATAAGGGCAGACTAGATGGACCGTGAGGTCTTTTTCTGCTGTCAGTCTTCTATGTTTCTATGTTTCTAAGATAGATTGGATTCTGCCTGTGGAGGCAAGGTGATATAACTGAAGTGGCTCCAAACCATCTACAGTTAATGCTATAGGGAACTGATTCCTGCACTGACTCAGAGAAACTACCAAGGTAGTTTCTGGACTGTCTATACGTCTGAGACAAACTAAAGCCATCTAGTAAATCATTTCATTACAAGGCTAAGTAATAGTATCAGTACATGGGAGAGTGGAATTTGCTGACTGTTTATGGGTAGTAGCTTGTCCTGCTAGTCTTCCTGGGGATTCCCCCCCCCCCCACTCCTTTGTTAGATTCACCTGTAAAGGAAGGAGCGAGTCACAGCAACAGGTCTGCATTTTATTTATTACTTTGGATTGATAGTACTCATTATGCAGTTCTGGAGATGCAAATGGAATGTGTTGTTTATCTCCAGTCAACTGTAGTTAGAATGAGACCTATGACAATTCCTCTGTAACAATGACCTCCCCAAGACTGCTCACAAAGGAAGCCTAGGGGATTTGGAATAGAATAACAGAGTTGGAAGAGACATTAAAAGTCTTCTAGTCCAACCCCCTGCTTTGTCAGGAAACCCTACATATTTCAAGTTGCTTGAAGCAGACCTCAGGTCTTTCTAGCCTGGATAATCTTCAGTCATCTCAGCCTGCTCTTACAAAATCCTTAACAGGGAAGGTTAATCTCAGGTACTGTCATAGCACAAGCTCTTCAGGAAAAAGATGAAAGATGCTTTAAATCAGTACAAGAGGAAGCAACATCATTACTTCCCTTAGTTCTTGGAAAGAAGAGGACAATGATACTTAGAAAGCAGTTTTAAGGGATGTGGTTTGTTCAAAAATGAGTTGAAGTGGACCCATTCTTCAAAGCTTCACATAATCTCTGTAATCAGTTATTATTTCAAGATCCATTTCTCAAGAACTATCATTAAGCCAAGTATCCTCCACTTGATAACTTTGCTTATGCTTTTTATAGCCTAGTGAAGAATTTCACTATAATAATTTCATTACAAGGCTAAGTAATAGTATCAGTACATGGGAGAGTGGAATTTGCTGACTGTTTATGGGTAGTAGCTTGTCTTGCTAGTCTTCCTGGGGATTCCCCCCACTCCTTTGTTAGATTCACCTGTAGAGAAAGGAGCGAACTGCCAGCAGGCTCCAGGGAAGCTGCTTTTAAGGGCTTGCCTGGAGTCACTGACAGTCATTTAAATCTCCCACCACTGAATTAACCTATCAGTGGTTGACATGCAAATAATCCTATGTCTATCTTCAGTGAAAGGCTATCAAAATTTTTACTACCACACTGTGGGCGTGGCTTGCAGGATCAATATTATTCTTTCAAAATCTTTCAGTGAAAATTGAGTGCTCTGGGGTGGAACTCCATTTTCGCTACCCCACTGCGTCCCCTCATCCGGGCAGTAGCCCACCCCTGTCTGTACGTACATAACACCCTTTCTCATCCTTTCATATTATTTCTTCCTTGATTATTTATCTAGTGTGCTTTCATGCTTATTTGGATTTTAGCTGATGAAAGCAATGTGTTCAAGACCATTTTTTTAATTATTTTTAACATCCTTTGCTAACTTAAGCAAAAGTCATGGGTGAAGTTTTTCTTGTGCTCCTATTTATTTTAACAGAAATGCTCTTCACTACTGCCAAATACATTTACTGGATTTCTGAACAGGTACAGATAGTTTTAACATAGAGGGCAATTCCCTTTCCCTTTAATTTCTTCTGTTCATTTTGAACAAATAGTAACCTTTTAGTTCTGCTCCCCAATCATGAAAGTCATCTCATTACAGGTATGACTACATCCCACTATATCTATTAAGTCATACATTTCTTCCAATACCAAGAGTTAAAGCCTACTCTGATTATTTTCCATCAAAAGATAAGGACTACCTCAAATTGAGTTGAACTTCCCTTTAGCCCTGGTAGTTCTTACAGGATTCATTAGCAATAGCACTTAGACTTCTATCCTGCTTCATAGTGCTTTACAGCCCCTTCAAAGTGTTGCGATGGATGGAATTTTAATGAGTCTCGGCAGGCAGGAATCAAAGTAAAAACAAACTTTATTTAGAAAGTAAAAAGAAATACATTGTGCCAGGAGCGGCACTTTATCAAGCAGCCTAACGGAACATGGCTGAAACAGAGTGGAGAATATAGATTGGAATGCTTGCCTACGTAAGCAAGCGGATGTGACATGTAGGAAAGATATGAATTGTGGGAGTGATGTATGAGGGGGTGTGATCAGAGGGAAAAGACACATTAACTCTTTAACTACTGAATGTCTCTGTTGGCTGGCAATTCTCAGCATGTCACCCCTTCTTTGGTAGTCATCAGGGACATTGGTTCACATAAGGCACATTTTCTCGGAGAGGTATTCGTGCTGGTCAGCTGGCAGTGGTTTATTCAGCACATCAGTGATCTGTTCATTTGTAGGCACATATTGTAGTTTCACGAATCCTTGTTGCACATATTTTCTTGCATTCTTATATCTTAAGTCGATGTGCCGTGAACGGGCTCCCACATATTCAGCTTCAGCAATGAATTTTACTGAAGTATTGTCCTCCATAATAACAATTGGCTTCATTGGATCAGCCCAGATACTATTAATGAGAGCAGAAACATTGATTAAATCATTACAACAGTCAGAAACACAAGCATATTCGGACTCAGTGGAGGAACAAGAAATAAATTTCTGCTTTCTAACTTTCCAATAAATTGGACAACCATTTAAAAACATTATAAAACCAGAAGTACTTTGACGAGTTTCAATGTCACTCGCCCAATCAGAATCTGCATAGCAAATCAATTCAGGATACTTGTTGTGTTCTGGTTCCAGGAACAACTTCATATTCATCGTGTGCTTCATGTATCTGAGCAATCTCTTTATGCATGTCCAATGAAATGTAGTTGCGTTGCCTACGTGTCGTGACAACAAATTCACACTAAGAGAAATGTCGGGTCTTGTCCAACTGCTAATGTATAACAGAGACCCAATGACTGAGCGATAAAGTGTTTGGTCCTTAAACAAAGGACTGTTTTGGTATGTCAACTTGTAAAAGTCTGTCTGCATTGGAGACCGACATGGGCGTGCATCAGCCATGTTGCATTGTTGCAAAAGTTGATCAATTTTGTTTGCTTGTGAGAGGCTAAACCCCTTCTGAGTTTTCTGAATCTGAACTCCTAAGTAATCATGAATGTGTCCTAAGCTTTTCAGTGTAAAATGTTTTTCTAAACCTTTTGCAAAAATCTCACTCATACGTTGATTTGGACCAATGTAAACAATATCATCAACATAAACAAGAACAATTTCATAAACATTACCTTGCCCTTTTGTAAACACGCATTCATCAGACTCGGACTTGATAAAGCCCATTGAATTTAGCTTGTCAATTAGACATCTATGCCACATTAAACCAGATTGTTTCAATCCGTACAGACTCTTTTGCAGGCGCCAGACACGTCCGTCCTGGTACTGGAATCCGGGTGCACCTTTCACGTAGATTTCTTCATCTAGATCAGCATTCAGATAGGCAGTTTCGACATCGAACTGGAAAACTTCTAAATTCAGGGCAGCGGCAGTTGTTAAGGTGATTTTGACACTTTCATTTCTGACAGTAGTTGAATAAGTATCGGTGTAGTCATCTGGAAAAGTCTGAGCCAAGCCTTGTGCTACTAATCTTGCTTTGTATAGTTCCTCACCATTTGACTTTCGCTTAATTCTGTAGACCCATCATGTACCAATAACTCTCTTGTCTTCTGAAGGGTCAACATGTTTGTACACCTTAAGTTTCTTTAAACTGTCAAGTTCAGCTTGCATGGCATCATACCATTTTTCTTGTTCAGGTTCAGGTAAATGTCTTATTTGATGAAAATTATCAGGAGGAAGTAAAACATTGTTGCAAATAACAGGAAACAATTTTTCAGTTACTTGCGCTTGATATCTCTGAGGAGGAACTCCTTTTGTGGTTCTCTTTGAACGTCTTAGAACCGTGGTCCATTCATTTTGGTCATATCCATCTTCATTTGCATCGCTAATAACATCATCTGCGACTGGTGAAGACTGTACATCAGGAACATCTGGAACATCTGGAACATCTGGAACAACTGGAACAACTGGAACAACTGGAACAACTGGAACAACTGGAACATCTGGAACATCTGGAACATCTGGAACAGCTATCTGAGAGTCAAGTTGCGCTGTACCTTGGACATCTTTAGGAAAATAAACTGAAGTATCATTACTGTGTATTCTGGACCAATTTGTATCTTCCTCAAATTTTGCTGAATTGAAAATAACACCTCTGTAGTTAGAGTCAGTAAATTTGTAGTACTTGGAACTATCATCAAAACCTATAAATCTCAGTCTTTGTGCCACTGGACCGCCCTTCTTTCTTTGAGCCAGTGGAATGTTAACCATGGCATACGAGCCAAAAATGTGAAGGTTTTGAATGTCAGGCTTCTTCCCATAAAACATGTAGTACGGAGTTTGTTTTAAAACACTGCTCCAAGTACGATTAACAAGGTAGTTTGCATACCTTAGTGCTTCGCCCCAGTAAGCATTGTCGAGATCAGCGTCTTCTAGGAGACAGCGATACATAGTCTGTAAAACACCTTGCCTTCATTCAACAACCCCGTTGTGGACTGGAGTGTAAGGGGCTGAAGCTTGATGCCGTATTCCTTTGCGTCTCATCCAGTTCTGGAATCGCTGAGACATGAACTCACCGCCACGATCACTTTGGATTCTTCTGATACGGACACCGAATTGATTGTAGACCTGTGCAGCAAAGTCTGTAAAGATCTGAAACGTCTCTGATTTCTGTTTCATTAGATACACAAAACCATATCGAGAAAAACTATCAACAATTGTTAAGAAATACTTATTGTTACCCCTAGTAGGCTGAAATGGACCGACAATGTCAGTATGAACCAAATCGAAAATGCGTGAAGACAAACGAAGGGCATGCTTAGCAATGGGGGAAGCCTTTGATTTTGATTTGTTACAAACAAAACAGTCGAGATAAATAGGACAATTACTATCAACTTTGAAACCGTTCACGCACTCGGGCATCTTGGATAAAACATCATATGAAGCATGGCCCAAGCGTCGATGCCAACGGTGGATGCACCTGGAATGAAAAGGTTTATTTGTTAGTACAGGTTTAGCATTTGCAACATTATGCGGAACACCTTGAGATTCATTGGCTTTATGAGCCTCTGATTTTATAATAGCAGCAGGTTTTCTCTCTGGGCCTGCGCTTTCATGGTTTGAAACGCTTATACTTACATCTACCAGTGAACGAAAAATCGGCTTCAGGTAGAAAACACCACCAATCGGAATGGCATGTGCGACAACAGTTCCATTTCTAATAAGATGGATATCATAGTTCAGGAGCATAGCTTTGTAGCCTAAGTCTTTGTTTAGGCGATGAAGGCTGAGTACGTTGCTTTCAGATTTTGGAATGTAGAGAACACGTGGAATCATCTGGTCCAGTTCATCTATGTAGATAGTTCCTTCTCCTTCGACTCAGGATAGGTTATTTGAGAATCCATACACTTCCTTTATGTCAGACTCATGTAATTCAGTAAAAAGTTCTCTTTGGTGAGTAATGTGAAAAGCGGCTTCGCTATCTAAAGTCCATACATGTTTTGTGCTGTACTCACAATTTGAATCAGGAACATTTTTTAGAAGCACGGTATTGATTGTAGAGTGTGATTCGCCTTCGGAATCTCGTTGAGCTGATTTGGAGTTACTGGGACTCCTGCGTTCCTAATTAATGACTTCTTCTTCTTTTGATGGCGGCAAGGCGGAAAATTGCTCTTTAGTTGCAGCCGGCATCTGTTGCTGTAGTTGAGGACGTGGTGCCAATAATGGCTGAGCCGACTGAAGTAGAATTTGCACCGGTTGCACGGGCATAGCAGGAACTTGTGGCGGTTGTACCTGTGATAATTGCACCCCTTGACTTGGTTGGGGTACTTGTTGTGAAAATGTCTGTTGAGGTACAAACCTTTCTTTGTCTAGGAATAGAATTGTTCTGCTGAAGCTTCTTTGTTCATTTGGAAATCTAAAAAGAAATCCTTCTGGTGCAAATCAACATTTTTCTGGCCATCTAAATTTTCTGGTGACTTGCATTGCTTAAAATGGTCACTGGATGGCGTTTCTGAGCTTTCTGGCAATAAAACAACATTTTGGTGCAGTTGCATAATTTGGCCACCAGATGGCGCATTTTGGATCTGGCTTGGAACTGAGCCAAATTCCTGAGGATAAATTGAACTGGGTATTTTCTCAATTTGGCCACTGGGTGGTGCTGCACCCAGTTCCTTGAATGCTAAGGAATGCGTGATCTCATCAGACTGTTTTTGGGCAGACGCCATTTTTTGCCTTTGTTCTGGTAAACCACATATTTCTCCTTGGCAATACTTTAACTGCATGCTTGTTATCTGATCAAGTATGATCTCTTTTCTCATTAACTCAGTACAATGGAATCCTATAAGATCCTTCTTATGCTGTATTAGATTACATGCATTCTTGTCTAGCTTCAATTGTAATAAACATTTTTGCGTAGCGTTAATTTCAAGCCTCAAATCACTAGCTAAGGAGTTTAGAGTTTTCATATCAATACATTGTAAGAAAGGCTGGTATTCTTTTGAAGCTTGTTCGGAAAACTTTATCAACACCTGGTTCTTATTAACTTGTAGCTGAGCTCCAAGGATATTTTGCATATTTTCTAGCTGATAAGGGTTTGTAGCTTTCTGTTTTGCTACTGAGTTAATATTGCCTGCATGATTCTTTAGAGAACATTGTTTTGCAGAGAAGTTAGGAACATCAGGGACAGTTTGACTGTTTCCCAATTCTGGCAAATTTTCTTGCAGACTAGGATTTATAGCTATTTCGGGGCTGAAGCTCAGGTGTGATTGCCCTGGCTCCGCTTGTTAGATTTTTTTGTTCAGTTAAAAGAAGCAGATTAGAAATTTCACTTATCTGTTGCTTTGAAGTGAAGCTAGGCAGCTGTTGAGCTGAAGTTGTGAATCTTTCTTTGGAGGCGTCTCCTGCCGAAGTATCCATTTTTTTTTTTTTTTGCAAAAGCAGAGAAGTTAACTTTGCTTTATTTTGTAAACCATCCTCTGCTACCATGTTGCGATGGATGGAATTTTAATGAGTCTCGGCAGGCAGGAATCAAAGTAAAAACAAACTTTATTTAGAAAGTAAAAAGAAATACATTGTGCCAGGAGCGGCACTTTATCAAGCAGCCTAACGGAACATGGCTGAAACAGAGTGGAGAATATAGATTGGAATGCTTGCCTACGTAAGCAAGCGGATGTGACATGTAGGAAAGATATGAATTGTGGGAGTGATGTATGAGGGGGTGTGATCAGAGGGAAAACACACATTAACTCTTTAACTACTGAATGTCTCTGTTGGCTGGCAATTCTCAGCATGACACAAAGTAGTTTATACAGTCAGCATATTGCTCTTAACAATCTGGGTCCTCATTTTATCGACTCGGAAGAATGGAAAACTGATTCAACTTTGAGCCGGTCAGTATTGAACTCCTCGTAGTGGGCAGAATTAGCCTGCAATATTGCATTCTAACCACTGTGCCATCTTGGCTCTCATTCCTAAGATCCAATCCTACTTAGGTTTCTTTACATCATCCAAAATTGGCTAGATTCTACCACCTAACTGGGCACAATCTCAGAGTTACTGAATAAACAAAAAAAGGACAATGGTTTTTCCCCCCTGCTTGTTTTATTGAGTAGTTTAATAGGGACCAATATAGCATATCACTATATCCTTCTAAAGTGCACATGTCTTTTTCTGGGAGTTCTTACTTCAAGGTTTCATCTCCAGTTCTCACAGGATTTAGTTCAAAGCTCTTTTGAACAAACTCCTCTTAGTTTGGCCAAACTCATTTTTACAAGCCCCTGTCAGATGCTTCCCATCTCATGAGGAGTCCTGCCCTTGTTATTTCTGTGGGATAATCATTGCATTCTTGGAATGAAAATAATGCAATCGTTAAGGAAGCACAAGCTATTTTCTTCAAGTAAAATATTCTGTTAGTTGCACAATCATAGGTGAGATAACTCACTCTGACACTTCTAACCTTCTGCCTTGCTTGCTTATTTTGAATTGTCTGATCTATTACAGCAGCACCTTTCTGTATTCTAAACGCTGCTATTAAGACAAATCTGATTGTACATACTTTTCCTATGACTGAATTCATTTACTGCACTAAGTAATAGAACAGAATTTGCAAATTATATAGTACTAAACCCAGACCAAAATCAATTAGTCTTTGAGTTGTAAGATAGTTTAGATGGTTTTCAGTTTCTTTATCAAATCACTTGACTGAGGAGTGATTTGATTTCCAAACTGGATTCATTTCCAAACTGGATTCATTTCCAAATGAAACCAGAATATGCCTTGCAACACAAATTTCTTTGCACTTCCAAACTTCTGAATATGATCCTAGTTTAGATTTTGTCACAAAGCCAATACCAATCTCTCAATAAAGATAAGGTTACAAGTATTATCAAACTACCATGGCTTCTTTGGTATCAAATTTCCTCTGGGCAATAGAAATATTAACTTTCCAAAATATGGCCTTATACTAGTTTCAAGAATTTAATACTCCATTGCTTAGAGCCACCAAAAATGAACAATTGCAAAAATGTATGGGTTATTATCACAGTTACTAATAGGTGATCTACTATATGGATTAAAAGAAGCTTGAGATACTGATTTTGGTAATCCCGTGCATGAAACAAACCATCAGCAGTTATGAAAACCAGATTCACTTCAGTTCCCAGAAATGCAGGGGAAGATTATACAAAACTGGTACCGATGGCCTGGTGCACACTAAGTTGCATTATCCAGCATTTGTTACAAATCTGTGCTCCATGGGGTGCTTTTCTAAATATGTCTTTAATGTAAAAGCAAAAGCAAAACTCAACCAAACCTTACAAAAGCTCCCAATTCCCAGGTTGTTGGTTTTTTTAATCACAGATTTATCTTAGTGATATAACAGAACAAGAGGATGTTGTTTTTCTCCTTCAACAAGCAAGTCTCAAAACTAATCTCCCTTCAAGTAAAATTGAATTTAAATATAATCAAACTTGCGTTGCTCTGGCACATTCATTTATCTTCTTAGAAACCTATATGCAGCTCTCCCTGGGACTTTCTCAGAGGCTGTTTGCCCCCCCCCCCCAAAAAAAAATCTCACGTTGTTGGTACATGAATGAGATGATGGAACACCAAGTACTTCTGTTACTCACTTTCTGCAGGAACAGAACTTACATGCATGGCGTCTTCTTATCCATCTATTATACTTGGAGTGGATGCTCAAGAGGAACCAACATTTTGAAAGATAAAGCAGCAATTCAGACCAAATCTAGGAGAAAGAAAATTACACATGGCATGATTGATGAATTGTCAGTTCTAGTGTAACAGATGCTCTTCTTCCAAGCAGGTGAGATAGCTCCATACAGACCACAGTAAGAAGTCAGTATCTCCACGGCATTTTCTTCATATAATCTGATTCTGCAAGGAACACTATAATTATGCCTTCCTTTTATTAGTAAACTAAGTGATATTATAAAGCCCCAGGAAATAATAATGCAAGGAGAATGAGTTGGCTAAGGAAGAAACTGTGATTTTTTTTCTAGATAAAGTTGTTCCATTGTTAGGATGAGAACCCTATAATATGTTACATTTTCATATCATCCTTTTAGAGAGAAGTTAAGATTTTGTTCTACAAAGTTTTTCACAGATACCACTGCTTTCGTCTTCATGGGTTTTACTTTATTTTCTATGCTGTTTCTCTCTCATCTTGGGTAATAATTGGATTTGGTTCTAGTAATCTTACATAATATTATTGATGCTATGCCTCTTCTCTTATAGCTATGCACTTTGGGTAATTTACAAGCACTCTTTACTCAAGTGCTTTGAAGCCAAGCCCTGGTCAAAAACAAAAGCTGGTAGATAGCCCTAGAAGAAGAATAATTCTGTCCAGGTGGGAAGCCTAGTAGGTTAGCAAGTTCATGACCTCACCTCCCTGTCTAGAACTCCAGTAGCTCCTAAAGCTAACATAAAGGATGGTCTTAAGACACACAAAAGAATCGATCACAAGTAAAAAGACCTACATGGGTACAAAATATACTTGAGGCTGAAAAAGGAATGACTTTAAAAGGAAGAAAATCAGAGGGCTGTAGAAGCCATAATCTGAAGGGAAGGGGGAGGATGAATCAATCTGCAACATAGAAACATAGAAACATAGAAGTCTGACAGCAGAAAAAGACCTCGTGGTCTGCCCTTATAATATTTTCTCTATTTTGTCTTAGGATGGATATATGTTTATCCCAGGCATGTTTCAATTCAGTTACTGTGGATTTATCTACCACGTCTGCTGGAAGTTTGTTCCAAGGATCTACTACTCTTTCAGTAAAATAATATTTTCTCATGTTGCTTTTGATCTTTCCCCCAACTAACTTGTGTCCCCTTGTTCTTGTGTTCACTTTCCTATTAAAAACACTTCCCTCCTGGACCTTATTTAACCCTTTAATATATTTAAAGGTTTCGATCATGTCCCCCCTTTTCCTTCTGTCCTCCAGACTATACAGATTGAGTTCATTAAGTCTTTCCTGATACGTCTTATGCTTAAGACCTTCCACCATTCTTGTAGCCCGTCTTTGGACCTGTTCAATTTTGTCAATATCTTTTTGTAGGTGAGGTCTCCAGAACTGAACACAGTATTCCAAATGTGGTCTCACCAGCATTCTATATAGCAGGATCATAATCTCCCTCTTCCTGCTTGTTATACCTCTAGCTATGCAGCCAAGCACCCTACTTGCTTTCCCTACCGCCTGACGGCACTGTTCACCCATTTTGAGACTGTCAGAAATCACTACCCCTAAATCCTTTTCTTTTGAAGTATTTGCTAACACAGAACTGCCAATACAATACTCAGACTGAGGATTCCTTTTCCCCAAGTGCATTATTTTACATTTGGAAACATTAAACTGCAGTTTCCATTGCTTTGACCATTTATCTAGTAAAGCTAAATCATTTACCATATTACAGACGCCTCCAGGAATATCAACCCTATTGCACACTTTAGAGTCATCAGCAAATAGGCAAACCTTCCCTACCCAACCTTCCCCTATGTCACTCACAAACATATTAAAAAGAATAGGACCCAGAACAGACCCTTGTGGCACACCGCTTGTAACCTGACTCTGCTCAGAATACTCGCCATTAACAATAACATTCATCTGGGCTAGATTGTCTGTGTTTCCTCTTGTACAAACAAGCAGATTTCAATTATGACAGTTCCAAATTTACCTAGACAGCTTGTTTCCTATAGCTGAGCAATCTGTTATAAAAGGGAAAGAACTGACAATTGCTCAAGTGATTTTTAAATAGATTTAATTTTTAAAATGTCTTGTAGTAAATGACAGTAAAAAAAAACAACAACCCATAGGTGTTAATTAACTCAACCTTGTATCCAATAATTTATTTTCATTCAGAACTTGCCATTAAAACTGGTATTTTTTCTTGCAAAAATAAAATAGCCCATTGATTGAGTGTATGTTTATAATTGCTGAATTAGGTGGTGTTGATTGTGAGCCATTTCAGAACTGTGTTTGTGTGGACATTCTGCAGCATATTTATTTATTTATTTATTTTATTTATTTATTAGATTTGTATGCCGCCCCTCTCCGTAGACTCGGGGCAGCTCACAACAATAATAACGCCGGCTGACTTACCGGCCCCACGGCGATGTTGCTGAAGGGCCGGGCAGACTCGGACCCTTCAGATGGCGGCCGCCATCTTGTTTTCGGCCGAAATCTCGCGAGACGAGATTTCGGCCGGGAATGCCCTGCCCACGTGGCTGGGCATGACGCCAGGTCTGGGCGGGGCCTGCTGGCCCTATTTAAGGGGCAGCAGGCCGGGAAACAGCCTTTTCGCCCGGACCTGGTTGCCTGAGCAGACACTCCTTGGTGCTGCTCGGCCGCCATTTTGTGTCTCCCTCGTGTTGCGGCCGCCATTTTGTGGCCTACCGAGGGGGCGAAAAGTGCTTGGAAGACTGCTTGCTTTTACTCCTTCACCGGAGCTGTTTGCAGCGATCCCCCTCGGGCCCGAGGGGGATTGGTAACCTCCTCCCGGCTGGGAGGAGGGCGCGGTGGGGGTGTTGGGTTTGGGCCCCCGGTCTTGGGCGGGGGGGTGTTCCTGGTTGCAGGCCTCTAAGGCCTGCCTGTGCAGGGAGGTTTTCCATCTTAATAATACATTATCAATAAATACTGTGCAATATATAGATATATCATTGTACTGTTATACCCAATACAGGGGTTAATAGGGGTAGCAGGGGCTCCCAGGCCCTAGGTAGGGCTCTGTGGGGGGAGTTGGGCCTGCCATTCGTGCTGTGGGTTTCGGCCTAGGTGGTTTTTAGTGGCTTATTGCTTACCTAAGGGGAAAGTGTGATGGCTCCTAAGAAGAGGCCTGCCACTGCTCCTATGGCTCCGCCAGCAGCGCGCCCCAGGAGGGCCCTTAGGCCTTCTGCCCGGGCCCGGGCCAGCAGGGAGGGGACTGCTGGGGTGGTCCCTGAACAGGGGGGGGTGGTCTCGGTGCCTCCTGCCCCTCAACCTGATTTTTCTCCTGCTATGTCTTGGGCCAGGGTGTTGGAGAGGCTCGATGAGCTCGAGCAGTGGAGGAGCGGTGCGGTCCCCGGAGTGTCCAGCGATCAAGTGCCTGCGGCGTTGGGGAGAGATCCGGCGGCGGCCCAGGCTGGGCAGCCGGCTCCGTTCGGACGGCAGGCCTCTGCAGGGCCGATGGCGGCTTTCCCGGGCCCCACACCATTGGGCCCCCCGTGGATGTCTTCAACCCCGTACGGGGCAGGTGAGGCTGCACCACACACCACATCTCTGTCTTTTCTTCCTCCCCCCGCCCCGGGTTTTCCCCCGGCGGGGGTCGGGAGTGGGTCCAGCTTTTTGGGGTCCCCCGCGGGCGCCTGCGGGCAGGTGTGGGCTCCGCCGGTTCCTCCTCCGGGGCCGCCGGCGGCCAGCGCTGCTCCGTTGTCTGGGACGGGTCCTGCGGGGACACCAGTGGTGCCAGGGTCAGGGGGGTGGGTTCCTCCGGCCCCTCCTGTCATGCCCCCGCTCCCGGTTTTCCCCTACCCCCATGGGGCGGGTGTTTTTGGTGTGGCGGCCAACTCGGTATGGGACCCCTTCGCTTGTATTAAAGCGGGGGCCATACCGTGCGGGCTGCCGTCCACCCCTCTAGGATGCCACCTTCACCCGTCGGTCAAGGAGGCTATTTGGCGGGGCGAATACGTCGATCTTTTTTCGCTTTTGAACCGCGAGGTTCCCAAGCAGGAGAAAGAGATTGTCCCGGGGGAGAAAACGAAGAAGACCAAGGTAACGAAATGCTTCAGCTCCTGGCTGTATGCCTTTCTTACCTATGGGTCGGTAGTGATCCAACGGCAGCCGGCTATGGCCTCTGCCATGTTTAAGTATATAGACTTAATTGCCAGGGCCCATTTTGAATATAAGGGCACCATCTGGCGCCATTATGATAAGGGTTTCCGCATGAGGATGTCTGTGGAGCCCAACTTGCCGTGGGATATGGTGGTCCCGGACCTGTGGTTCCGGGCCACGCATATGTCCGGGAAGGAAGGGTGTGAGCGCACGGATAGTGGGCACTTTATGGAGGAGGAGCCCGGCGCGGCTTCGCCGGCCAAGGCGACTCCTGGTGTGGCTGGCAAGGGGGCCTCGCCCGCTTGTCATGAGTTTGCTGCAAAAGGGGCGTGTTTTCGTCCCTTTTGTAAATACAAGCATGCCTGCGGGAATTGTGGGGGGTCCCATGCAGCTTCAGTCTGTCCCCGCCCCAAGAAAGGGGCGGAGAAGAAGGGCGGGGGTCCAGGAAAACCTCCCCCACCAGCTGGGGGAAAAGGGGCCCAGCCCAATTAATGTTTCTGTACTTGAGGGTTGGTTGATCGACTACCACCCTCGCCCGAGAGCCGAGTTGCTCTTGAGGGGCTTCTCCGAGGGATTTAGGATCCCTTATGTGGGTATTAGGAGGGCCTTCATGTCCGACAACCTCAGGTCGGTTGTCGGACATGAAGATATTGTACGGGCTAAGATTCGAAAGGAGGTGGCTGAGGGCAGGGTCCTTGGGCCCTTCCCGGAGCCGCCCTTTCCGAATCTTCGTGTGTCCCCCTTAGGTGTGGTCCCCAAAAAGGCGAGTGGTGAATTTAGGTTGATTCACCATTTGTCTTTTCCAAAAGGGGAGTCAGTGAATGACTTCATTCCTGACGAGCTTTGTTCCGTCCGGTACGCATCCTTTGATGCGGCCGTGGCTATGGTTAGGGAGTGTGGGGTGGGAGCCCTTATGGGTAAATGCGACATTAAGTCGGCATTTCGGCTCCTCCCCATTCACCCAGGCGACTTCGAGCTGCTGGGCTTCCATTTCGAAGGTGGGTTTTATGTGGATAGGGCATTGCCGATGGGCTGCTCTATTTCCTGCTCCCTCTTTGAGAGCTTTAGTACCTTCCTCGAGTGGGTGCTCAGGAGGCGGAGTGGCCTGGGGTCTGTCGTTCATTACCTTGATGATTTCTTGGTGGCCGGGCCTGCGCAATCAGAGCAATGCTTTGCTTTGATGCGGGACTTCGAAGCCCTTTGTGCTCAATTGGGGGTGCCTTTAGCCTCCGAGAAGACCGAAGGCCCTGCCACCAGGATTACCTTCCTGGGTATTGAATTGGATTCAGTGGAGCAATCTTCCAGATTGCCCCTGGATAAGTTGATTAAGATCAGGTCCAAACTTGAGGCGGTCCTGGGCTGCAGGAAGGTTACTCTTCGGCAGCTCCAGGAGTTGGCTGGGATTCTTAATTTTGCCTGTCGGGTAGTGGTGCCTGGTAGGGCTTTTTCTCGCCGGTTGTATGATGCGATGAAGGGGCTGAGTTTGCCCCACCATCGTACCCGCTTATGTGCAGGGGTCAGGGCTGACCTCTGCGTGTGGCGGGAGTTTTTGGAACGTTTTAATGGGTTGTCGTTTTGGCGGCAGGAGCTTCTTTTGGAAGCGGAGCTGCAGCTGTGTTCCGACGCCGCAGGGACTTGCGGTTTTGGGGTAGTGTTAGGTGACCAGTGGTGCTGGTCGGCATGGCCTCCGGAATGGAGTGCCTGTTCGTTGGTTAAGGACCTAACCTTTTTGGAGCTTTTCCCCTTAATAGTGGCCTTAGAGCTCTGGGGGGAGCAGTTCAGGGATAAGACTGTGCATTTTTGGTGTGACAATCTAGCGGTTGTCCATGTTGTGAACGCCCTGTCCTCTAAGAGTGACAGGGTGATGCGGCTTGTCCGCCATTTTGTGCACAGGTCCTTGTCTTTGAACGCCTTGTTTTTGGCTAGGCACGTCCCTGGTTTAGATAACGGGGTGGCTGACGCCTTGTCCCGTGGTCAGTTGTCCAGGTTTCGGACCCTGGCCCCGTGGGCCCGAGAGTCGCCGGAGGTGTTTCCAGCCCACCTGTGGAGCCTGGGCGGGCTCTCGAGAGCTGGAGAGACGAGGCCTCCAGGGCGATCGCCTTATCGGTAGCTCCTAGTACCCTGCGAGCTTATCAGCGTGCAGGTAAGGAGTTTGGGGATTTCAGGCTGGGTAAGGGTTACCCCCATTGCTGGCCTGCCCCGGTTGAGCACCTAGCTGAATTCTGTGTCCTGCTGAAGGGGCGTGGCCTTTCAGTGAGGACTATCAGGGCTAGGTTAGCCGGCCTCGCCTTTCTGTCCAAGGCGGGGGGGTTTGGTGATTTTACGGGTGATTTTCGCATCCGGAGGATGCTGGAGGGTTGGGTGAGGGAGCGACAGGGGTTTCCCGCTGACGCTCGTCGGGCCCTGACGGTTCAGCAGCTGTCTCTGATTAATCAGATGTTTGGCAGTCTGTGCGCCTCTCCTTACGAGGCTCGGCTGTTCAGGGCAGCGACTTGCGTTATGTTTTTCGGGGCCCTCAGGGTCAGCGAGGCAATGGCCTCCTCGCAGTCTGACTCGTCGCTCCGCGCCTTCCAGCTCGCTGATCTGTCCTTTAGACAGGGGGGTGTCTCTCTTTTGGTGAGACACTCCAAGACAGATCAGTTACACAGAGGGGTTAGACTTGAACTTAGTGCAGCCACCGATAAGTCTGTTTGCCCGGTGGCTGCTTTGCAGCAATTTTGTGTTTTGCGTGGGTCAGGGCGTGGGTACCTTTTTATACACCAGGATGGTTCCCCCCTGACCCGGTATCAATTCTGGGCGATAGTGTCTAAGGCTATGTCTCAGGTAGGCATGGATCCCGCCGGCTATGGAACGCATTCGTTCCGTATCGGCGCCGCCACTAGCGCGGCACTTTCTGGTCTCCCGGCCCAACGGATTCAGGAGATCGGCCGCTGGCGGTCAGCGGCATATTTGGGTTATGTCAGGCCCGCTGAGGATCCGGGGCAGGGTTTAGGCTAGGTAACCTCTCTGTGTGTGTCCTCTTCCAGGTTCCCAGTCCAGGCAGAAACCGACGGCGCTGCTGTGTGGCCACAGCATGGTCTTCTGGGCCGGCCGCTCAGCAGCCAGAAGTGCCATCGGGACCCAGCTGTCGTTGGGACGGTGGGTCAATGTTGTTTGGATGGGCCGGAGGGGTATGCGGTGGGAGGGCCTCCTACCGACGCTGCTGGGTACGCAGCATCTCAGGGCGGTACCCGGCGCTGCTGGGCGGGCGGCTACCCAGGGTCGCGCCCAGATGGGACTGGGTGGTCGGCAGCCCATAGCCGCACCCAGATGGCTGGTCTTGCACCTTGGTGGCAATGACCTATGCCTGCTTGGCGGTCTACCGTTGATCGTCCAGGCGCGCGAAGACCTGCGGCGGCTTCGCACGGCATGGCCCACCACGCAAGTGGTGTGGTCAGAGATCCTCCCACGGATCGTTTGGAGGGACGCCATTTCCCTTAGGGCCATCCACCGGGTTAGACGTAGGGTGAATAAGGCCGTGGGAAAGACTGTCAAAGAATTAGGGGGGATTGTAGTTGCCCATCCCCTCATCACTGTAGATCGGCCGTGGCTTTACCGGGCCGATGGCGTTCACCTGTCAGAACAGGGGAACGCCATTTTCTTACAGGACCTGCAGAGGTCTCTGCGTGAGCTGGCGCAGATAGAGGGGGGAGTCGGGGGGCCAAGATAGAGATCTGACCCCCGCTCCGTGGCAGGTTAGGGGCGGAAATCTGGGTGGTTTCAGCAACTGCGCGTTCTCCCTTGGGCATCTTTGGGGATGATTGACAGGTTCTCTCCAAGACCATGGTGGGTGCTACCTGCGCTCTTGGGGGGAACCTGTCTTTGGGTCCCGCTATTGAAGTCCCAGGGTAGGGGTGAGCCGGCGGGACCCCCCTCATGCGAGTGTATGGCAGGGTCTCAGGTGAGGGAGAGGTCCCTCACCTGGACCAGCATCGATTACGCCCATAGTTGCCCAGGAATGTTGACCTTTTACGTCATTTCCGCCCCGGAAGTGTTTGTTTGACCCTGCAGGTCCATTTGGTTCCGGGTCATAGTTAAGTATGTTGATTATGCAAATTTATGCTAATTTATGCTAATTTAATTAATAAATTATGCAAATTTATTATAATAAAAATGACCCAAGTTTAAATCCAGCTCTTGTGTCCGAGTCGTTACTCCGTCTCTTCTGCAATAACGCCGGCTGACTTACCGGCCCCACGGCGATGTTGCTGAAGGGCCGGGCAGACTCGGACCCTTCAGATGGCGGCCGCCATCTTGTTTTCGGCCGAAATCTCGCGAGACGAGATTTCGGCCGGGAATGCCCTGCCCACGTGGCTGGGCATGACGCCAGGTCTGGGCGGGGCCTGCTGGCCCTATTTAAGGGGCAGCAGGCCGGGAAACAGCCTTTTCGCCCGGACCTGGTTGCCTGAGCAGACACCCACCCGCCCTTCCCTATTTTGCAGTGTGCCTAGGGGTCGCCTGCGGGGGCCGAATGGGAATTTTTTGCAGCTTCGCCCATTAGGCCAGGCTGTTTTTTCGCCCATTCCACACTGGGGAGATGGATGTGCGGTTAGGGGGTGTTCGCATTTAATTAGGTTAATTGGCTTACCTCTGGTCATTGGGTAGGCAGGTTAGGGGCGGAAATCTGGGTGGTTTCAGCAACTGCGCGTTCTCCCTTGGGCATCTTTGGGGATGATTGACAGGTTCTCTCCAAGACCATGGTGGGTGCTACCTGCGCTCTTGGGGGGAACCTGTCTTTGGGTCCCGCTATTGAAGTCCCAGGGTAGGGGTGAGCCGGCGGGACCCCCCTCATGCGAGTGTATGGCAGGGTCTCAGGTGAGGGAGAGGTCCCTCACCTGGACCAGCATCGATTACGCCCATAGTTGCCCAGGAATGTTGACCTTTTACGTCATTTCCGCCCCGGAAGTGTTTGTTTGACCCTGCAGGTCCATTTGGTTCCGGGTCATAGTTAAGTATGTTGATTATGCAAATTTATGCTAATTTATGCTAATTTAATTAATAAATTATGCAAATTTATTATAATAAAAATGACCCAAGTTTAAATCCAGCTCTTGTGTCCGAGTCGTTACTCCGTCTCTTCTGCAATAACACAATATATAACAAATCTAATAATTAAAAGACACTAAAAACCCCTTATTAAAAAGAAAACATACACACACACAAACATACCATGCATAAACTGTATTAGTTATCTTCACAGAGAAAACCATTGCACCCATCATCCTTTTTTTTCAAAGTAGCTTTTTAAAGATCAAGAATTAGCTTTGGCTTAAATAATATACATAGACCATCTTAGATTCTTCATTAAAAATATAGTTGCCACATTCATGTTTGTATTGCTTTAACAATTCTCTAGAGAGGTGCTTACAATGCAGATAAAATATTAGGAAAAGCTACAGTACTGGTTTTCAAGTAAAAGACCATAGAAAGTAAGGTTTATGGTGACAATGAGCTCTTCCTTTCCTTCCCCCCCCCCCATTTTAAAGCCATGGAACACACTTAGTTTCCAGGGGAAAAAGAAAAAAATGCTGTATCACTTGATTGTCAAATATCACGCCAATTAAAAAACATGATCCATGAACACCAGCTGGCAGTCTAATGCTATGATCCCAAATCCTTGATCTCTACTCACACTGACACCAATCAGCACCAGTTAGATTGTAGCAACACAAAAATAATCAGCCATGCTACCACCCACCATGGTCATGAGTTCATCGAAGCTTGGCACTCCACAAGCAATTCCATCAACAGACACATTGACCTACAACCAGCCAACAAACCAAATCCAAATGAACCACACAGCCAATCAAAGGGAGAACCAACCCTCACCAGCAGTTCACCTCCCAATGTAACTACCTTGTTTGTTTGTTTGTTTGTTTGTTTGTTTGTTTGTTTATTAGATTTATAGTCATCCAACTCCAGCTGGAGTCTTATCACAAGACCCCTCACAAGACTCATTGATGACTCACACCTGACCCATCACAAGAGCCTCACTTGTCAAACCCACACCTGAAGCCATTATAAACAGAACAACACTGACACTGACATTGACTCTGCTGAAGATGTTACCTAGCCTGATAACAAAAGTTTGGAAACCAGCTCACAAGCTCAGAGAACTAACCTTCACCCTCATCCTACACCCCAGCTTTGCCACTACTGCAAGTTTGATTGTGAGTGGGTGTTGGAGGAAGATTTGTGTCAGAGGAAGAATTTATAGCTCTCAGTATAGCAGGCAACTGATGAAGAAGGAGGAGGAGCTTGACCTCAGTATGGGAATGAATGATTTTAAATGTTAGTAGGGTTTTAAAGTTTTTTCTAGTAAAATTAATTGGATTTTTAGATTTGTACACTGTATATTGTTTGCTATGTTGTGAGCCGCCCCGAGTCCTTGGAGAGGGGCGGCATACAAATCCAAATAAGTAAGTAAGTAAGTAAGTAAGTAAGTAAGTAAGTAAGTAAGTAAGTAAGTAAGTAAGTAAGTAAACAAACAAATAAATAAATAAATAAATTGCAGACAAGGTAAAAGAAGAAGAAAGAACCCAGTAGCTTCAATACCTCAGCAGAGATGCTGAGTGTCTCCATCCATCTAGCAACTGGTAAAGCACCTTCCTGTCTTCCTCCAGTTACAGACCTGAGAGGCATGCAATGCCAATGCTTCAGCACCAGTTGGGAACAAAGCTGACAGCAAGAAGCCAACTATCCTGAAGTTGCTAAATGATGGCTTCATTATAACTCAGGCAACAAAGGATAAACAAATTGTTCATAAGGCTGTTTAGGGATTAGACAAACACGTGGACATAGATGTCATAGATGTAAATGGAACCATCTTCATCGCGTTACATCAATCTATCCAATCTGGTCAGGCAGGGAAGGTATGTTGCAGACTATATCAGCCAAGGAATTCCAAATGGAACTTTCAACGGTCCAGGGAGAGACCCTTCTCTGCTATTGCTCCCATTCTGTGGAACACTTCCCCTCAGAAGGTGAACTCTCCTGGGCTTCTGAAAAGTTGTAAAAACATGGTTCTGCAGAGGAGCAGAGGATCAAGCAACCATGAGGCTGATTAGAACCCTGAAAGCCTTTCCCTCATCTTTCAATTAATTTTTAATATCAGTTGCCTCTTTTAAATTTTCTATATTGCTTTTATGATTTTATTGATGTTTTATTGTACATCGTCTAGGATCCATCTGTTTTTCTATTTTATTTTTATAAAAGTAAACTTTATTTAAACACACAAAAAAACAATTAAACTCACACAGAAAAAGAAAAAAACATTAAAATAAAAATTGGACACTTTGTGACATGCCTGTAGTACAAATCTAATGGTGCTTATTTACTATTACATAAATTGTATTTACATATATACATCAGGTTTTGGCAAAGATCTTATTCTGGTTTGTCTTTTGGTTTTCCTTTTGTGACCGATTCTCTGGCATTTACTTCCCATATTATCTAATATTTATTAACACAGAATCCATCTGTGAGGGACATGGGCAGTTCTTAAATACGATAAACATTAATATAAATAGAGTACAATGTAATACAGAGTTGGCGATAAGTGTTATGCTGGAGGATGGGAATTAAGTAAGCTTGTTGAACTTTTTTTTTTTTTTAAATCTCTCTGGAAAATGTCCCTAGAATATCACAGTTTCTTTGGGGTTAACTGGTACCATTTCACAAAAGAACCACCTGACAATGATATAGGACACAGGTGACAAACTCACTGTATCATGTTTTCCCCTTCACAGAGCTGGGTTGGGAGTGGCTTGGTGCATGATGCATCCAGCAAGTGGACCACCAGTTTGACACCCCGGAATAGGAAGAGGAACGTTTCACAAGAAGGGGCAACCTTGCCCCAAGACTACTTTATTTAGACATACTGTATACACTGCCACACAGTGCCTTACAGCCCTCTCTAAGCCCTTTATAGAGTCAGCATATTGCCTCCAATAATCTGGGTCTTTGTTTTACCCACCTGGGAAGGATGGAAGGCTCAGTCAACCTTGAGCTGGAGAGAATCAAACTGCCAAACTGCAGGAAGCCAGCAATCGGCAGTCAACAGAATTAGCCTGGTGCAACACTGCATTCTAACCACTGCACTACCATATGCTCAGACGTTAACTATAGTTGCATACATATTGCATGAATGACATACCTGTTACTTTCAAGCTTCAAATCCTTTTGTCTGATGAAGAGACAAGTATCAAAGCAAAGTTGCATTAAGAAAAAAGATGATAATGAAGTGCTTCCTAGTATATTTAGTTCTTTTATTAGAAGTTATTAGTTCTTTTTACTAAAAGCAGTTCTAGTAAAGGAATTTACGTTAGAGTAGGAAAACCACTTATTGTATTTATGCTCCTTAAAAGCTTCAGATTCACCATCTGAAAATCAGAGGACTATCTCCAACTCACTGCAGGAAATAATATGCCAAAATTAATTTCTTCCCATCTGGCCAGAAAAAAAAACTCAACTCTGACAGGCCACAAGACTACTTGAATTCATTTCCCCTGGTGTTGACACAGGACATCTCAGTGACATCAGGATTATGTTTTGTACCTGGGAGGCAATTTGAAATGCATGATGGATTGGTCTCCGTGCTAAACCTATTATACAATGGCTTTGCCACTGGGAAAGAAAAGGCATCCGAGAATCTATTCTCCTCCATGTGTGCCCTCAAATATGTTCTGGGGCTAAATGGATGGATAGGTAAGCAGCACAGGGGGAAAGGCAAGATGGAAAAATCTCATTGTGTGTAATTAGATATTTACTTTCATGACATTGACTGCATGACATTAGCATATATTTTATCCTGAACATATGGTCTAGCAGTTTGCATCTCTTTTTTTTTTTTTTGGAGTAATAATGGCTAATACATACATTTGCATGGCATGGAAATTATTGGGCATAAGCCAAGCAAACACTCTGTGGAGATCCATACCTGCCTTGAGGTTGCATTTGACTGTAATTCAATCAGTTCTTTTCACTCAATTTGAAGGAATGTTTTTATTTAGCCCTCACTCGGCTCAGTGCTAACACACAACGGGCTGCAACAATCTGCTTTAGGAAGCAAGGTGAAGGCATGAAACTGCTGCCTACCTGTGAAGTGTGGGCCCGAATGGGGGAAGCATTGTTTCAAGCCTTGCGTTGGTATCGCTCTTCAAAGCCCCAGTTGTGTTCCATTCTGTTAAGCTGGGTGTTCAAGAGACTGCAGTTAGATTCTGCCCTTGTCACCATGACAAATAGCCAGGAAATTATTCTCTTTATGCCATTGCTGGGGAGATTCATTTAACTGCATCCTTATCACATTCATTTTCCTGCTGATTCAGTTCCAAAACATTACTTTATAAGCTGATCATTAAACCATTTGTCTCTTGTGGGTGTTTGAAAGTGTGAAAAGGGGAAAGGAAGAAGGGAAAATATGACAATAAAGCATCATTATATATGGTAGTTCCTGAAAGCTTGTCAAAGACCTGTAGACAGACATTTCCACAGGAGATGAGTGTCACACTATGGCATCATTTCCATAGGAACAAAGGACAAGGAGTGAGACAAAGTAGGGGGCTGTTTAAGCCTCAGATGTCAAGAGAACCAAAAAAGATAATTCCAGGTTGGAAATTATGAGAAGTCATTTCCAGGATGTCTTGTCAATTTAGACTCTTTTTCGATGGCTAAATTGAGATGATAAGAGAATAAAGAGACCACTATCTATTTGTTTCCTTAAAAAGAAAAGAAAAAAGTACCTTTATTTTACAATGTCAGAAAAAAAAAATTGCTGCAGCTTGGGTGGGTAATAGAACATGATACAAATGGTAATTTGCAATGTAAGTTAAGATCTCAGTTTTGTTCCATAGTTATGGCACGATCTTCTGCAAAGTCCTTACTGTCCTAAACTGTGATCAGGAGTTGTATAATAGTGGCTTTATCTCTGTTCTCAGCTCATCTGTGCAGTTGGTTTTCCAAGGTCCTGCAAAAACATGGTATCTTCTATCCAAGTGTAGTGAGAAAATCTGCAAAGGATTTTTATTCATAGGTAAGCCTGACTCTGTATCAGTCTTATATAACAATACATCTATATAACGTATATAGCAATACATCAGGCAAAAAGAGGTAGGATTTTTGCCCCAGTTTTTTCCCCCAGAAAATCATACTCTATCCTTGAACGTTTTCTCATATTTTTCTCACCCGGATAAGATGGAGTGGCTGTGGGTTTTGCCTCCCAAGGACAATTCCATCTGTCCGTCCATTACCCTGGGGGGGGATTATTGACCCCCTCGGAGAGGGTCCGCAACTTGGGCATCCTCCTCGATCCACAGCTCACATTAGAGAACCATCTTTCAGCTGTGGCAAGGGGGGCGTTTGCCCAGGTTCGCCTGGTGCACCAGTTGTGGCCCTATCTGGACCGGGACTCACTGCTCACAGTCACTCATTTATTTTATTTATTATTTATTTATTATTTAGATTTGTATGCCGCCCCTCTCCGAAGACTCATGCCCTCATCACCTCGAGGTTCGACTACTGTAATGCTCTCTACATGGGGCTACCTTTGAAAAGTGTTCGGAAACTTCAGATCGTGCAGAATGCAGCTGCGAGAGCAGTCATGCACCTACCTAGGTTTGCCCACGTTTCACCAACACTCCGCAGTCTGCATTGGTTGCCGATCAACTTCCGGTCACAATTCAAAGTGTTGGTTATGACCTTTAAAGCCCTTCATGGCACTGGACCAGAATATCTCTGAGACCGCCTGCTGCCGCACGAATCCCAGCGACCGATCAGGTCCCACAGGGTGGGCCTTCTCCGGGTCCCGTCAACTAAACAATGTCGGTTGACGGGCCCCAGGGGAAGAGCCTTCTCTGTGGCGGCCCCGGCCCTCTGGAACCAACTCCCCCCGGAGATTAGAACTGCCCCTACTCTCCTTGCCTTTCGTAAGCTCCTTAAGACCCACCTGTGTCGTCAGGCATGGGGGAACTGAGACATCTCCCCCGGGCATATACAATTTATGAATGGTATGTTTGTATGTATGTGTGTTTAGAAAATGGGGTTTTTAAAATGTTTTTAGCAGTAATTTAGATTTGTTGTAAATTGTTTTTTCACTTTGTTGTGAGCCGCCCCGAGTCTGCGGAGAAGGGCGGCATACAAATCTAAATAAATGAAATGAAATTTCCCCCAGGACTGTAATCACTGGCTTAAAATTGCCCAATGATTTTTCTGGTCTGACAGTGGACTTGAATTTTAAGTCTAATCTTAAACCTCAGGCCAACATCATGACTACTACTCCATATGTTAAATATGTGGTCTTTTTATAAACTGGATGGTTGGGGAGACTGGTGGAAGAAATTACCTTCAGATTTTAGCCCATCCCGTTTTAACCTCATTTCAAATGTGCAGGAAGACTTGAGCTAAAGGCTCTTTTAAAGGAAGATCATACACCATACACACTGAACCATAGAGTACACACTGAACCATAGAGTCAGTTTGACAGTAGAATCAGTTTCTTAGAGAAAACAACTGAATGGTTCCAAACAGACACTGGATAGCCACCAGTTAAGGCTGCTTTATTTTAGGTCCTATACTGGACAAGAATGTGGATTCAGTGGATTAAATACCACATTCAGTTTATGACTCTGTGGTCACATGGATCTATGGTAGTAGATGTATAACAGGGGGGGGGGGGGGTCAAACTCAAGATCCAGCAGGAGGATATGGCCTCCAGGTGCTTTGATCTGGCCTACAGGGCCACCCTGGAAATAGCGAAGGACCAGCCTGTGTTGCCTCTGCCAGTAAAAATGGAGCTTGGGAGGTTGCACATGGCCCTCCCAAGCTCTGTTTTCACTGGCAGAGGGTTGCAGGAGGCCATCACAGCAAAAAACAAAGCCTGGAAGCCCATTTTCTCTGGCAGATCACTTAGGCTGCCACAGCTGCCCCCCAATACCAGTGATATCAAGTTGGCCAGACCCACCCTGGCCACGCCCACTTTGACCCTCCAAGGTCAAACACAATCCTGATGCAGCCCTCAATGAAATCAAGTTTGACACCTCTGATGTATAACATACATCTGGCTTGACAGCTTCAGGGCAGCTTTTTTCATTCAAGTCAGTCACAGTTCAAACAAGAATACAAGACTGGGCTCAGGAACCAGGCCCCTGAGAGCCGTTATTTGGACACATACATTCAGCTCCACAAGTAAATCCTTCAGCCAAAGAGTCATTCACCTCAATCCAGACCTGGAATAACAATTTGCCTTTCATATTTTGAGTACGTAATTTTCCACCATGGTTTTTTAGTAAGTCATAATGGCTCCATTCACAGCTATCACTGATCCGCAATCCAAACAAGTCTATACA
This sequence comes from Erythrolamprus reginae, assembly GCF_031021105.1. NCBI lineage: Eukaryota > Metazoa > Chordata > Lepidosauria > Squamata > Dipsadidae > Erythrolamprus > Erythrolamprus reginae. The sequence goes on along the minus strand of NC_091950.1, from coordinate 152,990,619 downwards.
TATTTTAGACTGATGTTAAAATCCTTCCTCATTCTGACTATCAGGGTTCTTCCAGTAGATCCACCCACTTGCATTCTTAATTAATGTCACCATTTTTAAAAAGAGAAGGGAAAGGCCAAGTGAGAGTTTTTACTATATGTCTGTGAAAGGAAGTAAAACAAATTTGCGGTGTCTTTTCAATCTCTGCATAAACTCAAATCCCATTCTTACAGTCAAAGAGCAACAGCACCTCCCTCAGTCTTATAAGGTATTCAAAACTGCTGATCCTAGATGTAGTATCTTTGCAATCAAGACTCAAATGAACAGGGATTAACACCAAGATTAATAGTAGACCAACCATCAAGAACTAAACAATACCCCAATCAAGGAATTACCAATCCAGAGAAACAAGCTAGCAGTAAACAACAGCCTAATTAAGAATCCATCAAGACTGCTCCTACCAATATTGACAGGGCAAGCCACTAGCATATAAAAATGAGAGCAAACCCCCTTCCTTCTATCACTGATAATGTTACTTAGTTTGGTAATAAAATGTCTGCAAGAAACTAATGAAACTCAAAGACCATCAAGGATCAAACTGTTCAAATTATATCCGCTATGAATACAGATTCAAGAAGTCAGGAACCAGGTTAAAGTTCAAAAGAGTCTGAATTATTAATGGTCTAAGCAAATTGGCAGCAGAAAAGAGTCGACAGACTTTAGGCCTCTTATAGGGGCAGTACTGTAGGCTACTTCAGCTGGCTGCTAGCTTCAGTTCAGCAGTTCAAATCTCACGGGTTTAAGGTTGATTCAACCTTCCATCCTTCCAAGGTGGGTAAAATGAAGACCCAGATTGTTGGGTTGGGGCAATGTGCTGACACTGTAGATAGCTTAGAGAGGGCCGTAAAACACCGTAAAGCAGTATATAAGTCTATGTGCTATTGCTAAGTGCTGTAGAGACTTCAGACTGGTGGTGTGTTTGATGCCTCCTTTGGGCTCAGCCTGGTTGAAATGACCAAGAAACACGGTTTCTAAGTTCAATGGTTTATTCTCAAGAGGAGACTAACAAGCCGCAGAAACACTTTCACTCTGGCGCGTGCCTGACAGAAGCCGCATAAGACCGGAGGCACTTCTATTTATACATTCTCGCCCGGCAACAAGCGACGCCTGACAGCTCTCTAAGATTGGCGCCAAACCGCAGCAGCCAATGAGAGGCAGGTAAACAATCCTTGTACATAGTGAATCTTGCTTAACAACTCATATTTTAAACTTTACCTAGTTACAGAATTTAGTGGAAACTTCTGGACATAACACCCCTCCACCTTCTGGCTGGATTTTTTACAGATGTTCATTCAGACAAACAGGTAATAAAATCGTCCAAACGGGCAGGCCTCCTGGGTGTTCGCTCAGACCTGCGGGGCTCGTTGAGGACCTGGGTGTCCACAGAAGAAGATGGTTCCTCGGGTGTTGCTGGTGCAGCGTTTCCACGGCTGGAACCTGACCGAGCTGAAGCAGCGCTGGATTGGTCACTGAACCCAGGTAAGTCCCAGTCTATTTGCTCCCGATTTCTGCTAGGTCTGGCATAACTCCCTGTGGGGCGTGAAGGAGTAGAGACCCCATTACTAGTGTTAGCCAAATTTTCCCTTATAATGGCTGTTTCCAGTCTCCCCCGTATGTGATCTATGTGCCTTTTCCAGAGGCGGCCATCACAAAGTTTGATCATATAAGTTTTTGGACCTGTTTGATCGGTCACTATTCCACTCTCCCACTGTCTGCCCCTGTTAAAATTTTTGACATATACATTTTGACCCACACACATTGAGTGCTCAGGGGTTGTTACATTCTCAGGCTTTAATTTTACATAAGAGGGGTACAGCCTATCTAAGGGAGACCTCAACCTTCTCCCCATGAGTAGCTCGGCGGGGCTCTTATTTGTTGTTAGGCTTGGCATGATGTGCTGTGTGAGTAGGAAAGTATCTAATCTCTCCTGTATGTCCCCTGGTGATGACCTCTTGATGGCCTCCTTGGCCACACGGACATATCTCTCCGCCATCCCATTAGCCCAAGCTGCGTGGGGCGATACCAAGGCATGTCTGACCCCCAGGTGGGCTAAGAACATTTCTAGTTGCCTGGAAGTAAACTGGGGCCCATTGTCCGAGACCAGGACATCTGGACACCCATGAGTTGAAAACAGTTTCCTTAGTGCATTTATCACAGCTGTAGAAGTGGTGGACCCTAATAACAGTATATCAAGCCATTTGGAGTATGCGTCCACCACAATCAAGAACATATTGTTGCCCACCGGCCCAGCCAGGTCAATATGTACTCTAGACCAAGGCCCCTGGGGAGTGTCCCATTGTGCAGAGGTGGTTTTGGGGGGATTTGGTCTTGTCTCCTGATATGGGCTACATGTGGCAACCCAGTCCTCTATTCCCTTGTCCAACCCTGGCCACCATAAGTATCCTCTGGCCAAAGCTTTCATTCTAACCACCCCTGGGTGCCCTTGATGCAACATTTGCATGACCTGTGGCCTCAGAGCAGAGGGGATAACCACCCTGTCACCCCATAATATACAATTGTGCATCACTGAGAGTTCCAACCGCTTAGTTTTATATTCACCCACTGAGGGGTCTTCTCCATTTGGTGGCCATCCCTTCAGAATGTACTGCAGGACTTTTCCTAACACCTGGTCTTGTTTGGTTTCAATGGCCACTTCTTTAGCAGTCACAAGGGATGGTGTGCCTAAGTCAATGAGGAGGACATCCCATGCAGGGGCTGGGTCTTCCACCTTCTGCCCCAGTGGACAGCGACTTAACCCATCAGCATGATTTATTAGAGAGCCCCCCTTATGCACCAGAACATAATCGTAGCCTGCTAGAAAAATAGCCCATCTGGACATGCGGGGGGACATGAAAGGAGGGGTGGGCCAGCTGGTGGCTAGCAATCATAGTAATGGCTTATGGTCAGTGACCAACTGGAATGGTCTCCCCAATAAATAGTTGTGAATTTTTTTCACCCCAGTCACCAATGCTAATGCTTCTCTATCAATTTGCGCATAATTGCGTTCTGCTAGGGACAATGTCCTGGAAAAGTATGCCACTGGTGCTTCTTGGCCACTAGGTAATACATGGGCTAGGACCCCACCCACCCCATATGGTGAAGCATCACATGTAAGCCTCAGGGGCAAGGTGGAACTGTACTGGACCGCAACACTTTGCTATGTTAAGAGGTTTTTAACAGCATTAAAAGCCAGTGGAAGTGATGTGCCGGTGCCTGGAGGCTGTTGGGGCCTGGATGGGTGTCAACAAACTCAAACTCAACCCAGACAAGACGGAGTGGCTGTGGGTTTTGCCTCCCAAGGACAATTCTATCTGTCCGTCCATTACCCTGGGGGGGAATTATTGACCCCCTCAGAGAGGGTCCACAACTTGGGCGTCCTCCTCGATCCACAGCTCACATTAGAGAAACACCTTTCAGCTGTGGCGAGGGGGGCGTTTGCCCAGGTTCGCCTGGTGCGCCAGTTGCAGCCCAATTTGGACCGGGAGTCATTGCTCACAGTCACTCATGCCCTCATCACCTCAAGGCTCGACTACTGTAATGCTCTCTACATGGGGCTACCTTTGAAAAGTGTTCGGAAACTTCAGATCGTGCAGAATGCAGCTGCGAGAGCAATTATGGGCGTCTCTAAGTATGCCCATATCACTCCAACACTCCGCAGTCTGCATTGGCTGCCGATCAGTTTCCGGTCACAATTCAAAGTGTTGGTTATGACCTACAAAGCCCTTCAAGGCACCGGACCAGAATATCTTCGGGACCGCCTCCTGCCGCACGAATCCCAGCGACCGGTTAGGTCCCACAGAGTCGGCCTTCTCCGGGTCCCATCAACCAAACAATGCCGTCTGGCAGGACCCAGGGGAAGAGCCTTCTCTGTGGGGGCCCCGACCCTCTGGAACCAGCTCCCCCCTGAGATTAGGATTGCCCCCACCCTCCCTGCCTTTCGTAAACTCCTTAAGACCCACCTCTGCCGTCAGGCATGGGGGAACTAAACATCTCCCCCTTGCCCATGTTGTTTTGCCATTGATTGATTGACTATGTGTCTGTTTTTATATACATTGGGATTGTTTTATGAATTTATTAATTTTAAACTGTAATTAGATTGGTGGGCATTGGATTTGTTATTATGTACTGTTTTTATTATTGTTGTGAGCTGCCCCGAGTTTGCGGAGAGGGGCGGCATATAAATCCAATAAATCTAATCTAATCTAATCTGTCGCTCTGTCTCACCCCATTCCCATTGCGCTCCCTTGTGGAGAAGGCGATGAAGCAGCTCAGCTGCGGAGGCTTTCTGTTTCAAAAAAACAGAATAAAAATTCAATAGCCCTAGAAAGGCTTGCAGCTCCGTCTTACAGGTGGGGGCGGGTACATCCTTAATGGCTCTAATCTTCTCCTCCGTGGGATGTATCCCTGCTTCATCTATCCTGAAGCCTAAAAAAATCTACCGAGGGTGTTCCCCACACACACTTTTCTGATTTAAGCCGTAAGCCCTTAGCTTGCAATCGGGTCAGAACTTGTCGGATTCTGCAGTGCAACTGGTCTGGAGTGTCCCCACAAATTAAGATGTCATCAAAATATGGGACCACTCCCTTAAGTCCCCCCAGTAAGCATTCCATGAGCCGCTGGAAAATACCCGGGGCGAAGCTAATGCCAAATTGCAGGCGCGTACATTTAAAGGCACCTCTGTGGGTTACAATCGTTTGCACTAGGGCTGTGGCATAATCGACGGGCAACTGCTGGTATGCCTGAGCGAGGTCCAGCCTCACAAAGATTTTCCCAGACCCCAGGGTATGCAGCAACTGCTGCACTACAGGTATCGGGTACGAATTGTGTTGTAATGCCCTATTGAGGGTAGATTTGTAATCTGCACACACCCGCAGGGATCCGTCAGGCTTTAGGGGGGTTACAATAGGGGTTTCCCATGGGGCATGTTCAACAGGAACCAAGATCCCTTGAGCCTGGAGTTTTTGTAATTGGGCATCCAATTTTTCCATCAGTGGCAGCGGCACCCTGCGAGGTTTTAACCGAAGGGGAGGAACAGCAGGATCTAACAAGAAAGAAATTGGGGGGCCCTTATATGTACCTAAACCGTCCTTAAAAACCTCAGGAAATTCGTGTACAAAATCAGGTACCTTCAGACAAGTCAGTTTGTGAAGACCTGTAATAGCTAACCCTAAGGGAGCCATCCAATTTAGACCCAATAGAGAATGATTAGCCCCTTCAACAATCAGAATAGGTAACAGATGGTGAGCATTTTTAAAAGTTACCGGCACCCTAGTGCTGCCCAAAACTCTGATTGGGTGTCCCTGGAAGTCCTTGATAGTGATGTCCAGCGGTTGCAAAGAGTCCCGTGACAATTCAGGCATATAAAGTCTCAGTTTATGCCACGGCATTAAGGTAAATTTGGAGCCCGTATCCAGCTCCATGTGGCATGGGTGGCGATTTAGCAAAAGAGGGACAACAATTTTATTAGGAGTAGGAGGATAGGTGGCACAATATGTGTGTGTGCGGTTACCTCGGTTGTTCCAAGGCCTCCGGCTTCCTCGACCTTGTTGCCTGAATGGGCGGTAGGACCGTTGAGTAGGAAAAGTAGGCAGCAGGTCCTGATTGCAGGGGATGTCATCAGGCAATGTGGCTCGGCAGACGGCGATGATGTGGCCTCATTTGTCGCAGTTGCGGCAGAAGGCGTCCTTGAAGGGACATCTGGACCGTGGATGTTGGCCCCGGCATCCGGCACAAGCTGGGAAGGGCTGGCGGGGTTGTCTGACAGGAGGTCCCCGAAGCTGGCAGCAGTAGTCTTCATACGTGTCGAAATCAGAGGAGTTGTATTCATGTGGAAGATTGATGTGGGAATGCGGAGCCGCAGCAAGTTTACATACAGTAGACAGCTTGTCATTAGACTTCAGTTCAGCTGCCGCGGCTTCCGCAACTTCTGCTGTCTGAGCAGCCTTAATGACGTCTTGAAGGGAAGAGTCTTCGGCGGAAAGCAGTTTGTTCCTGATGGAAACATTTTTCATACCAAAGATAATGGCATCTGTCAATCTTGCTTCAGGATTTTCAAATTGGCACTTCGCTAATATTGTTCTTAGGCGAGTGGCAAACTGGTTAATAGTTTCCCTGTCGGATTGAGCCATGCGGGAAAACTGGTGTCTGAACACCCTCGCAGGTTTAGTCGGCTTAAAATGAGTTGCCAACTTTTCCCTCAAGGTTTGCCATGGCACTGAATTAGCAGGTTCAGGGTCGGTCAAAGTGCCGGCCAAATCAAAAATTTGTGTGCCGCAATCGTTCAGAAATAAAGCCCTTTTCCGGCTGTCATCGGCATCTTTCATGCCGGCGGCTTCAAGAAAGATTTCAAATTTTGCCATATAGGCAGTCCACGTTGACCTCTCAGGGTCAAAAAGTTCAGGCGGCTGTATTATAGAATGGGTTGCCATGATGATTTTTCCGTAAAGAAAAAATCGCCTCTAGACCCTCGTCACCAATGAAATGACCAAGAAACACGGTTTCTAACTTCAATGGTTTATTCTCAATAGGAGATTAACAAGCCGCAGAAACACTTTCACTCTGGCGCGTGCCTGACAGAAGCCGCATAAGACCGGAGGCACTTCTATTTATACATTCTCGCCCGGCAACAAGCGACGCCTGACAGCTCTCTAAGATTGGCGCCAAACCGCAGCAGCCAATGAGAGGCAGGTAAACAATCCTTCTTGTACATAGTGAATCTTGCTTAACAACTCATGTTTTAAACATTACCTAGTTACAGAATTTAGTGGAAACTTCTGAACATAACACTGGTCATCTCCTACAATCGGTGTCCTAACTATGTGAGCAACATATAGAAACATAGAAACATAGAAGACTGATGGCAGAAAAAGACCTCATGGTCCATCTAGTCTGCCCTTATACTATTTCCTGTATTTTATCTTACAATGGATATATGTTTATCCCAGGCATGTATAAATTCAGTTACTGTGGATTTATCAACCACATCTGCTGGAAGTTTGTTCCAAGGATCTACTACTCTTTATGCACATACTCTTTGAGGAAACAGGGAAATGTCTCAAAGGAAATGCTGATATCTGTGACACTTAATCTGCAACGATTTATGCAAACATGGAATGTATCTTCTGACACATTTGATCACTGCAGGCATCAGTATGAACTCATATTTAGGTTCATTCATTCAGGGTTTGTCTTCTTATCCATAAGACTGGGATTTGTTGCCTCCATCTTCAAAAGGGAATGAAAAGATGTATATACATAATTCATGGTGAGCTTAGTTATTGAAGCTTGCAACTATCAACCAAGACATATTGACATCTACAGCTTCTCAGATGTTCTTTTTTCCCCTATAATTTTTTATCAAGAATTTTAAAAGGAAGATAAAAACTAACAAGAACTAATATAAGGTCAAGGAATGAAAGAGAAAAGGAAATAAAGCTAATAGCATAAAAAGAAAGAATGAAAAGAATTCATTTATACCAATTACAAGTACAAATACAAAATTACCTCTTACTCTATGGTTACATTAAATAAAACTTCTCTTTTTCTATTATCAAGTTTTTCTAATAATCAAAACTATAAATTGTGAATTTGTTTGCGTTTCATGTAAAAAGTCTATAAGGCAGCACTGAAATCTACTTACCTTCCCTACCGTTCGGAAGCCCACACTTTTCTCATGCAAGAGTGCCACCATGTACAGAGGGCTTTGCGCATGTGCAGAGGGTGAAATTCAAATAAAATTATGATGTCCAGGTGGGTGGGCAGAGTCTCGCGCTTCTACCATGACCAGTTTTTTCAACCACCGATAGCCACCACTACCAGTAAGCTCAAACCAGGCAAACCGGTAGTATTTTACCCCTGCTATAAGTGGTTTCTGGTCAGCAATAAATGTAAATATTTTCTCTAATCAAGGAAGTCAGATTAATCAATCCTGAAAATTCCATCATCTTCACCAACCATTGCTCTAACGTGAGTAACACTTTCCACTTTGGGATATATAATCACGTCACAATTGTTCTCATGTATAAAAATAAAATTCCACAATATTTATTTCCAGCTGTTTATACACCAATAACAGAAGACAAGCCTCTGGTTGCAATTGTATCTTTAAGATCCTCCGAATTAGTTTTTGCATTTCAATCCACAACTTTCTAGCTTTCTTACACATTCACCAAACGTGATAAAATATCCTTTCATGTTGTTCACAATTCTAAAATAAATAGTATCTTTATATATTATAGACAATTTCTCCAGTGACATACCAGCTTCTCAGATGTTCAATGCAATGAGTGACATACTTACTTATCAGTATTTTAACAAAATCAAATCAATTTTTTAGCTGAGCCTATAAAATAGGCCAAACTTGATCAAAACAAACAAAAACAACTTTATAAAAAATATCCAGTACATAAAAATGGCCCTAAAGAGATGTGAAAGAGATATGAATCAAGTTGTCATCACCCAGATAGACTCCATCTGCTTTAGAAACACTTTATTGAGATTTGTGACTCTGTAATATAATGCAAGGTCCAATCTAAGATTGGTTTTTGGATTGGGCAAGAGGCTATGCAATTATGTTATTCAGCAGTGTATCTGATGAATTGAATCATTTAATGTAAGAAGTGGGAGGAGAGTGAGTGAGAAAGAGAGATTGATCATTAATATTTATGGAATACTAAGAAAAACTCTCTACTGTAAATCCTTCCTGTAATTTTACATTTATTTATTCATCTATTGTGGCCATATGATCACCTATGTATAGCTTTGAGGTGGTATTCTGTAATTTTTGCCTTATGTTATCTTATATTATTATTATTATTATTATTATTATTATTATTATTATTATTATTATTATTTAGATTTATATGCCGCCCCTCTCCGGAGATTCAGAGTGGCTCACAACAGCAAAACAGTACAAATCCAATAGTCAAAAAACAATTTAAAACCCTTAATATATAAAACCTCATACAAACCATACATAAAACAGAAATGGCCCAGGGGAATCAATTTCCCCATGCCTGATGGCAGAGGTGGGTTTTAAGGAGTTTGCAAAAGGCAAGGAGGGTGGGGGCAATCCTAATCTCTGGGGGGAGTTGATTCCAGAAGGTCAGGGCTGCCACAGAGAAGGCTCTTCCCCTGGGTCCTGCCAGATGACATTGTTTCGCCGAAGGGACCCGGAGAAGGCCAACTCTGTGGGACCTAATTGGTCGCTGGGATTCGTGCGGCAGAAGGTAGTCTCAGAGATATTATATATCTTTTCCCTATCTCATATATCTTTTCTATACCTATATCTTTTCTTGTATTCTCTCATTGATATATTTTATTCCTATACTCTCTCCTCTTTCTTTCTCTAATATATTTTACTTGAAGGTATCCTCTATTACCTTCATTGTGTATTATTGTTTATTGGACAAAATAAATAAATAAATAAATAAAATAAATATGTGTTTAGCAGAGGTAGCAATGAAGCTTATATATCTCATCATAGCCATGTCCTCATCCTTTGTCTCTATTTGATATCTCTACCCAAGTCACATCCACACATGTTTAAACATTGGGCTATAAATGCATTATTCCGTCTGATCTCTTTGGACTGTAGAGATCAAGAAACTAATACTAACTTTACTATAACATGTTTAAAAGAAAACCAACCTGAAAATGCAGGGCATAAAGAATTTTACTGTAGAGACCTGTTAAATCAGTTGAACTGTTGACATAATAAATTAAATATCCTAATTTCTTGGATCTACTATAATCACAGGTCTTGCTTCAAGCTAAGGTTAGTTCAGAATTACTGACAATGCTAATAGGAATGAAGGCAAATTGCTAACAAAAAGTTGATTGAATATCATATGTGTAAACCAGGGGTGAAATGCTAGTAACAAATACTTCCGGTTATCTGAACCGGTAGTAAAAATGCTTTTAAAAAGTAAAAACAATGTTTTCCACTATCGCACAGCACAGCTGATTGAAGCTTTTTTAAAAAACCCTTTTAAAGAATTTTTTAAAAACTATCTATTTGCTGTAACTGCGACTGTGAGGTTCCTGCTTTGTCACAGGGGCCATTTTGTGTGAAGTCCAGTTGCTTCTACATTGAGTGTGAGTCAGCTATGTGTGAGTCAGTTGTGTAGCTTTTGTATTATTTTTGTATAAAGTGAAAGTTGGTTTTTGACCTCACCTGGTCACATGACCATGACCACCAAACCATGCCCACCCAGTCAGATGACCACCAAGCCACACCCAAGAACCAGTAAGGACATATTTTAGATTTTACCATTGGTTCAATCATTATGACAACTTACACAAGCTGTGATGGGAACATCATCGGTTATGGTGTTGTTGAAATTAATGTTATATAAGTGTTATTATTTTCCACTACTTCCACTGAATTCATTCTTCAATATTTGATAGATTAGATGTTGCATAATCAAATTATATGGTATGGAACTATCATGTTTTAACATTACTAAGAGATAATACAGAGAAAAGCAATGAATTTAGAAGCCCATTCTATCTGAAAGCTTTTTATTTATGTATTATATTTTTCAAGAAAAATCTTTTGGATGCATTGCAAGAAAAGAAAGGGGATAAGGAGAAACAGTACAAGGGCAAACTCATTATCCAGATAAGCAACTTGATTCCTTTGTATCGCAAAAATCAGCTAAAAATTTCCAATATTTAGAAAGGAGCATAACTTTCTGAATTTGTATATTATTAACCAGCATTGTTTTCCTAATTGCCAGTTTACTTTATTTGCTTCTGTGTACCTGTTTTATTCTACTTAAATCATTTATTATAGAAACTAGAATCCAATTCTAGTAACTTTTGCACTAAATTAACTGTAGGTTTTTAAGTAGAAGTATGCATACAAACTTATATTCCCCAATGTATTAAATAACTTGCAGCTTTGTTAATGCTTTCCCCCCTAACATGAGAAGCTATAAGCACATATACCTGAGATTGTTAGTGTCTCATAAGCAGAAAAATGGGTACTTAGTATATGTGTTTTACAATTATAGGTGTGAATCGAATTCTATCAAGCCTTCCTTCCTTTGTAAATTAGTGTAGATACAGTGGTACCTCTACTTAAGAACTTAATTAATTCCGTGACCAGGTTCTTAAGTAGAAAAGTTTGTAAGTAGAAGCTATTTTTCCCATAGGAATCAATGTAAAAGCAAATAATGCATGCAAACCCATTAGGAAAGAAATAAAAGCTCAGAATTTGGGTGGGAGGAGGAGGAGGAACAAGAGGAGAAGGACAGTCGCTACCGAAGGAAGAAGGTGAGGTGAGGGGAATCAAAAACTCCAAAACTTTAAGGCTTAAAAAAGAGGAACTCTGAGGTAGTGAGGAGGAGCATGCTGCCTCCCATACACTGCGCTAGAGAGAAAAACCCAGGCGGGTGAGAGCAGGGAACCGCCCGCTCCTTTGAACACAAGGCGGCTGCTTTTGCTGCTACTACCTGCTTCCTCTTCCTTCCCATGCTGAAGGACTCTCCTCTCCTTTCGCTTGCTCACTTTATAGCCGACGCCTTTCCTTCACTGTGGTGACTCCTTGGTTTGGCTGAAGCCGAGTTGATCCGGCTGGGGCGAAGCGCCCCCTTTTTTCTTTCTGCGTCCATATGCTCCAGTAGGCAACCTCGCACAAGGTGTATGGGAGACAGCATGAGGGAGTCACCAGAGCAAAGTTGTATATTCCATCTCCAAGTGCCCAGAGAAAGGAAATGTTCCGTTCTCTCTGGGCTGCCCAGAGCAAAGGGAGCATTTCTTTTCTCTGGGTGCTGGCAGAGGTTTATTTTTTATTATTATTTATTAGATTTGTATGCCGCCCTCTCCGTAGACTCGGAGAGCGCCCAGAGAAAGGGAAATGCTTCATTCACTCAGGACTGCCAAAGCCTCCTTAAGCGCCCCCGAAAGGCTCTTCTGGCAGCCCAGAAAAGCCTGAGATAGCCGGGATTAAAGGGGGAAGGGCAGGAAACTGGTCAGGCCTTCATGCCACTCTCAAATTTCCTGGAAATTTTTTCTGGGCTCGGGTTCTTAAGTAGAAAATGGTTCTTAAGAAGAGGCAAAAAAATCTTGAACACCCGGTTCTTATCTAGAAAAGTTCTTAAGTAGAGGCGTTCTTAGAAAAAGGTACCCAGCATATTTTAAAAGCATGGGATATAACCTAATAACATCAAACACAAAAAGAGATGGGGTTTTTATACATTAACGTCTAACAAATGTGTTGTTACATATATTTTATGTTATATATTTTAAGGGACTCAGAGAGTCCCATGCAAATGTTAAGCAGGAAGGGTCATCACATTCAGCAGACCTGGCTTATTACCTTTTAAGGTAAGCAAAGTAATATGCTTTAACATCTACTGCCACCACCCCATTAAAGCTAGATTTGTGCACTAAAGACAGTTCAGAATTTGTCTTCATTGTCTTGTCACTTTATTTGCCTCCTCACATGTGCTCTCCTCATCATATTTATATGAGAACTTTCATCATATTCATGTGACAAAGTTTATTCTCCTTGTTACATTCATGAAATCTTATAATGAATTACACCCTTGCATCCTTCTGAGGTCAGTAAAAAGAGGACCCAGATTGTTGGGGGCAATATGTTCACTCTTTAAACCACTTAGAGAGAGCTATAAGTGGCTGTGAAGCGATATACAAGTGTTTAGTATAGTTATTAATATACAAGCTATTACTATAGACATGAGTAATATTAGCAATAGGAATTAGAAGTAGGAAAGTACTAAACAGAAACACCCTACATTTTTAATTGGTAACCCCTTGGTTTTAATTTTGTTCTTAACTGTTTTAACTCTGCTCTTATTTATGCTTTTATACTACTTTTTATCTTTTTATTGTAAACCATTCAGAGTCACTTAGGTGAGTTAGAAATAACACTTAGACTTATGTACTTGTGTTTTATAGCCTTCTCTAAGAGGTTTACAGTGTTAGCCTATTGCCTTCAACAATCTGGGTCCTCTTTTTACCAACCTTGGAAGGATGAAAGGCTGAGTCAACTTTCAGCTGGTCAGGATCAAACTCCTGGCAGTGGGCAGAATTAGCCTGAAATACTACACTCATGATGGTGATGTAGAAATGTGATAAATAAGTAGATAAATTAAATATTTGCAGGAAATACAGAAATATTCCAAAACATGTCCCAAATAGCAAAACCTTTTCACATTAGTAATAATTATAACAGCAGAATTGGAAGGACCTTGGAGGTCTTCTAGCCCAATCCCCTGCTTAGGCAGGAAACCCTACACTACTTCAGACAGATGGTTATCCAACATCTGCTTAAAAACTTCCAGTGTTGGAGCATTCACAACTTCTGGAGGTAAGCTGTTCCATTGTTGTAACTATAAGGAAATTTCTCCTTAGTTCTAAGTTGCTTCTCTCCTCGTTCAGCTTTCACCCATTGCTTCTTGTTCTACCCTCAGGTGCTTTGTAGAATAGATTGACTCCTTCTTCTTTTCTCCCCTGGTCCTTCTCCTAATCAAACTAGCCATTCCCAGTTCCTGCAACCGTTCTTCATATGTTTTAGCCTCTAGTTCCTTAATCATCTTTGTCGCTCTTCTCTGCACTATTTCTAGAGTCTCAACATCCTTTTTGCATCATGGCAACCAAAACTGAATGCAGTATTCCAAGTGTGGCCTTACCAAGGCCTTATAAAGTGGTATTAACACTTCATGTGATCTTGATTCTATCCCTCTGTTAATGCAGCCTAGGACTGTGTTGGCTTTTTTGGCAGCTGTTGCACAATGCTGGCTCATATTTAAATGGTTATCCATGGTAGTGAATGGATAATGTCATGAAATCAAACAAAAGTAAGCCTTTGTTCCTGATCAAAACCAAGCTTTAGAAGCTGAACTTCAGAATGAATTGAAGCTAACCTGTTTCATACTTAAACCTTTCTTTGTATTCAAGATACATCACGTTTAATCACTGACACTGAAGTTATTGAAGGACAAACCAGTTCACTCCTGGTTAGCTGTTTCTCTACTTTTTTTTTTAATATGATCATTTAAATACATTATAATAATAGATTGCCCATTTATAACCATCTGATTTAGAAAAGGAACAAGCTGTCTTTAAGCATTAATAAAAAATGGATATTAAATAGCCCCAGCCGACTTACCGGCCTTCGGGGCTTTTGCGGAAGGGCCGGGCAGACACCGGACTCGGCATGGCGGCCGCCATCTTGTTTTCGGCCGAAATCTCGCGAGATGAGATTTCGGCCGAAAAGCCAGGCCCACGTGGCCTGGCATGATGCTGAGGATGGGCGGGGCTTGCTGGCCCTATTTAAGGGCCTGTAGGCCCTGGGCCAAGCCTTTTCGCCCGGACCTCAGCCAGGAAGCAGACATTCATTGTGAGCTCTGCTCCTGGCAGCCATTTTGTGGTGGCCTCGTGTCGCGGCCGCCATTTTGGTGCCTTGTCCGGCGAAGAGGATTCTTCAGTGCTGTTGCCCGCAGTGCCAGTGGCCTTGGAAGCTGTTCAACATCTTCTACCTTGGCAGTTCTAGTTCTAGTCCCCCTCGGGCCCGAGGGGGAGTGGTAACGTCGCCCCCGGCTGGGAGGGGGGCTCAGTTGGGCCCTGCCCAGGGTTGGGGAGGGTGCTGGGCCTCCGGTTCCCCCAGGTTCCTGGGTGGCCCCTGGTGGAGACGGTTTGGCTGCTCGGGGGTGTTTGAGGGGTATTGGTGTCCAGCATTTTTGACAGGTTGTGTGTGGCTTTGGTGCGGGCGGCTAGGGGAGGGAGTGTGCTTCCCCTTTTTTAATTTACACTTGTAATACATAGGGGCCCTAAGAAGCGGCAAGCCAGGGCCCCTATGGCCCCGCCTGCTGTTTGGCCCAGGAGGGCCCTTAGGCCCTCTGCCCGGGCTCGGGCTAGTATGGAAGGGCCCCCTGTGGTGGCCCCTCCTTGAGGGGGCGGCTGGCCTTTTGCCCTCCACCCCTCATGCCAATGTTTCTCCTGCTCTGTCTGGGCCAGGGTTTTCGGGAGGCTCGACGAACTGGAGCAGTGGCGGAGCGGATCGGGCCCCGGAGGGTCCTTCGAACCTGCTGCCGCGGCGTTGCCTGGGCCCCGCACCATGGGGGGCCCCCTGGATGTCTTCAACCCCGTACGGGGCAGGTGAGGCTGCACCGCACACTACACCTCCTTCGTTTCTCCCTTTTCCCACGCCGGGTTTTCCCCCGTCGGGTTTGGGGAATGGGGTTAGTCTTTTGGGAGCCTCGACGGGCACCTGCGGGCAGGTCTGGGCGCCGCCGGTCCCTTCATTGGGGCCGCTGGCGACGGTCCTGCTCCACCACCCGGGCCTGGGATTACAGGGGTACCCGGGGTGCCCGGGGTAGGGGGGTGGGCCCCTCCAGCCCCCGCCATTATGCCCCCGCTCCCTGTGATGCACTATCCCCAAGGTTTGGGGGTTTTAGGTGTCGGGGCCAACACGGTGTGGGGCCCGTTCGCCGGTGTTCAGGCGGGGGCCATCCCGTGCGGGTTGCCATCCACCCCTCTTGGATGCCACCTTCACCCATCTGTGTGGGAGGCAATATGGAGGGGGGAATATGTGGATCTCTTTTCACTTTTGAACCGGGAGGTTCCCGAGCCAGAGAAAGAGATTGTCCCGGGGTGTAGAGCCCAACTTGCCTTGGGATATGGTGGTTCCGGACCTAGGGTTCCGGGCCACGCATATGTCAGGTAAGGAAGGGGTGAGCGAACCGATAGTGGGCACTTCATGGGGGAGGAGCCTGGTGCGGCTACGCCGGCCAAGGCGTCTCCTGGTGTAGCTGGCAAGGGGGCCTCGCCTGCTTGTCATGAGTTTGCTGCAAAGGGGGCGTGTTTTCGCCCCTTTTGCAAGTACGAGCATGCCTGCAGGAATTGTGGGGGGTCCCATGCAGCTTCAGTATGTCCCCGCCCCAAGAAGGGGGCGGATAAGAAGGGCGGGGGTCTGGGGAAGCCTCCCCCATCAGCTGGGGGAAAAGGGGCCCAGCCCAATTGAGGTTTCTGTACTTGAGGGTTGGTTGGTCGACTACCACCCTCGCCCGAGAGCCGAAGCGCTCTTGATGGGTTTTTCTGAGGGAGTTAGGATCCCTTATGTGGGTGTTAGGCGGGCTTTCATGTCTGACAGCCTTAGATCGGTTGTCGGACATGAGGTCATTGTGAGGGCTAAGATCTGAAAGGAGGCCCGGGGCCACCCTTTCCGAATCTTAGAGTGTCCCCCTTGGGGGTGGTCCCCAAAAGGCGAGTGGTGAATTTAGGTTGATTCACCACCTGTCTTTTCCAAAAGGGGAGGCAGTGAATGACTTCATTCCTGACGAGCTTTGTTCGGTACGGTACGCATCTTTCGATGCGGCCGTCACCATGGTTATGAAGTGTGGGGTAGGAGCCCTTATGGGTAAATGCGACATTAAGTCGGCATTCCGGCTCCTCCCCATACACCCAGGTGGCTTCGGGCTTCTGGGCTTCCACTTCGAGGGTGGTTTTTATGTGGACAGAGCATTGCCGATGGGCTGCTCTGTTTCCTGCTCTCTCTTTGAGAGCTTCAGCACCTTTTTGGAGTGGGTGCTCAGGAGGCGTAGCGGCCTGGGTTCGGTCGTTCACTACCTTGGGGATTTCTTGATGGCGGGGCCGGCGCACTCGGAGCAATGCTTTGCTCTGATGCGGAACTTCAAAGCCCTTTGCGCTCAGTTGGGGGGGCCTTTAGCTTCTGAGAAGGCCGAAGGCCCTGCCACCAAGATTACCTTCCTCGGTATTGAATTGGACTCGGAGGAGCAATCTTCTAGATTGCCTCTCGACAAGCTGGTCAACTTTAGGGGTAAACTTGATGCGGTACTGGGCTGCAGGAAGGTCACTCTTCGGCAGCTCCAGGAACTAGCCGGAATGCTTACTTTTGCCTGTCGGGTAGTGGTGCCAGGCAGGGCTTTTTCTAGGTGGTTGTACGATGCGATGAAGGGGCTACGTTTGCCCCATCATCGTACCCGCTCGCGTGCAGAGGTCAGGGCTGACCTCTGCGTGTGGCGGGAGTTTTTGGATCACTTTAATGGTTTGTCTTTTTGGAGGCATGTGCTTCTTTTAGAAGCGGAGTGCAGCTCTGCTCCGACGCTGCGGGGACTTGTGGTTTTGGGGTAGTGCTAGGTGACCAGTGGGTGCTGGTCGGTGTGGCCTCCGGAATGGAGTGCCTCTTCCTTGGTTAAGGATTTGACCTTTTTGGAGCTTTTCCCCTTGATAGTGGCCTTAGAGCTCTGGGGTGTGCAGTTTGGGGACAAGACTGTGCATTTTTGGTGTGACAACCTAGCGGTTGTCCATGTTGTGAGCGCCCTGTCCTCAGGACTGACAGGGTCATGCGGCTTGTCCGCCATTTTGTGCACAGGTCCTTGTCCCTAAACGCATTGTTTTTGGCCAGGCATGTCCCTGGGCTAGATAACGGGGTAGCTGACGCTTTGTCCCGTGGTCAGTTGTCCCGGTTTCGGACCCTGGCCCCACGGGCCCGAGAGTCGCCAGAGGCGTTTCCAGTCCACCTTTGGAGCCGGGGCGAGCTCCCGAGAGTGGAGAGACTAGGCCTCCAGGGCGATCACCCTTTCCATAGCGCCAGGCACCCTGCGGGCTTACCAGCTGCAGGTAAGGAGTTTGGGGATTTCAGGCAAGGTAGGGGTTACCCCCATAGTTGGCCTGCCCCGGTTGTGCACCTAGCTGAATTTTGTGTCCTACTGAAGGGGCGTGGCCTTTCAGTTAGGACTATCAGGTCTAGGTTAGCCGGCCTCGCCTTTCTGTCCAAGGCGGGGGGGTTTAGTGATTTTCGGGTGACTTCTGCATCCGGAAGATGCTGGAAGGCTGGGTGAGGGAGCGACAGGGGTTCCCTTCTGACACTCGTCAGGCCCTGACGGTGCAGCAGCTGTCTTTAATTAATAAGGCATTGGACAGTCTGTGTGCCTCTTTGTACGAGGCCCGTCTTTTTAGGGCAGCAACTTGTGTTATGTTTTTGGGGCCCTTCGGGTCAGCGAGGCAATGGCCTCCTCGCGGTCTGACTCGTCGTTCCGCGCCTTCCAGCTCACTGATCTGACCTTTCGGCGGGGGGTGTCTCCCTTTTGGTGAGACATTCCGAGACAGATCAGTTACACAGAGAGGTTAGATTAGAGCTTAGCGCAGCCACCGACCAGTCTGTGTGTCCGGTGGCTGCTTTACAGCAATTTTATGGCTTGCGTGGGTCAGAATAGGGGTACCTTTTTAAACATCAGGTCGGTACCCCTCTGACTCGGTATCAATTCTGGGCGTTAGTGTCAAAGGCAATGGCTCAGGTAGGCATGGATCCCGCCGGCTGCGGAACACATCGTTCCGTATCGGCGGCGCCACTAGCGCGGCACTTTCGGGATTCCCGGCCCATCGGATTCGGGAGATCGGCCGCTGGTGGTCAGCAGCATACTTGGGTTATGTTAGGCCCGCTGAGGATCCTGGGCAGGGCTTAGGCTAGGTAACCCCTCTGTGTGTGTCCTCTTCCAGGTTCCCATGCCACTCAGAAACCGACGGCGCTGCTGTGTGGCCACAGCATGGTCTTTTGGGCCGGCCGCTCAGCAGCCAGAAGCGCCATTGGGACCCAGTTGTCATTGGGACGGTGGGTCAATGTTGTTTGGATGGGCCGGAGAGGTATGCGGTGGGAGGGGCTCCTACCGACGTTGCTGGGCGTGCAGCATCCCAGGCTGTACCCGGCGCTGCTGGGCGGGCGGCTTCCCAGGGTGGGGACTGGGTGGTCGGCAGCCCATAGCCGCACCTAGATGGCTGGTCTTGCACCTAGGTGGCAAGGACCTATGCCTGCTTGGTGGTCTACCGTTGATCATCCAGGCGCGCGAAGCCTGCGGTGGCTTCGCATGGTGTGGCCCACCACGCAAGTGGTGTGGTCAGAGATCCTCTCAAGGATTGTGTGGAGGGACGCCATTTCCCTTAGGGCCATTCACCGGGTCAGGCGTAGAGTGAATAAGGCCTTGGGTAAAACAGTTAGGGAATTAGGTGGGGTTGTAGTGGCCCATCCCCTCATCACTGTAGATCGGCCATGGCTTTATCGGGCCGATGGCGTTCACCTGCCAGAACAGGGGTACGCCATTTTCTTACAGGACCTGCAGCGGTCTCTGCGTGAGCTGGCGCAGATAGAGGGGGGAGTCGGGGGGCCAAGATAGAGATCTGACCCCCGCTCCGTGGCAGGTTAGGGGCGGAAATCTGGGTGGTGGTTAGCAACTGCGCGTTCTCCCTTGGGCATCTTTGGGGATGATTGACAGGTTCTCTCCAAGCTCATGGTGGGGTGCTACCTGAGCAGTTGGGGGGAACCTGTCTTTGGGTCCCGCCATTGAAGTCCCAGGGTAGGGGTGAGCCGGCGGGACCCCCCTCATGCGAGTGCATGGCAGGGTCTCAGGTGAGGGAGAGGTCCCTCACCTGGACTAGCATCGAGCTACGCTCATAGTTGCCCAGGAATGTTGACCTTTTACGTCATTTCCTCCCCGGAAGTGTTTGTTTGACCCTGCAGGTCCACTGCTTTGGGTCATAGTTGAATATGTTGATTTATGCAAATTTACGCTAATTTTTGCTAATTTAATCTAATAAATTATGCAAATTTATTTTAATAAAAATGACCCAAGTTTAAATCCAGCTCTGGTGTCCGTGTCGTTACTCCGTCTCTTCTGCAATAGCCCCAGCCGACTTACCGGCCTTCGGGGCTTTTGCGGAAGGGCCGGGCAGACACCGGACTCGGCATGGCGGCCGCCATCTTGTTTTCGGCCGAAATCTCGCGAGATGAGATTTCGGCCGAAAAGCCAGGCCCACGTGGCCTGGCATGATGCTGAGGATGGGCGGGGCTTGCTGGCCCTATTTAAGGGCCTGTAGGCCCTGGGCCAAGCCTTTTCGCCCGGACCTCAGCCAGGAAGCAGACACCCGCCCGCCCTCCCTATTTTGCAGTGTGCTATTAGTGGGTCGCCCTTATGGGGGCCGAATGGGAATTTTTTGCAGCTTTGCCCCTTAGGCAAGGCTGTTTTTTCGCCCATTCCACACTGAGGAGATGGATGTGCGGTTAAGGGGTGTTTGCATTTAATAGGTTGATTGGCTTACCTCTGGTCATTTGGGTAGGCAGGTTAGGGGCAGAAATCTGGGTGGTGGTTAGCAACTGCGCGTTCTCCCTTGGGCATCTTTGGGGATGATTGACAGGTTCTCTCCAAGCTCATGGTGGGGTGCTACCTGAGCAGTTGGGGGGAACCTGTCTTTGGGTCCCGCCATTGAAGTCCCAGGGTAGGGGTGAGCCGGCGGGACCCCCCTCATGCGAGTGCATGGCAGGGTCTCAGGTGAGGGAGAGGTCCCTCACCTGGACTAGCATCGAGCTACGCCCATAGTTGCCCAGGAATGTTGACCTTTTACGTCATTTCCGCCCCGGAAGTGTTTGTTTGACCCTGCAGGTCCACTGCTTTGGGTCATAGTTGAATATGTTGATTTATGCAAATTTACGCTAATTTTTGCTAATTTAATCTAATAAATTATGCAAATTTATTTTAATAAAAATGACCCAAGTTTAAATCCAGCTCTGGTGTCCGTGTCGTTACTCCGTCTCTTCTGCAATAGAGCAAGGACAGATGTTCCAGCCCAGAATTTTTATTCTCAACCTTCTAATTGTGCTCCAGAATATCTGGAAGAAAGAATAGCCATCTCTAGTGTAAATTACCACATTTCAGCTATCAAGTTTCAGATCACATGTATCTTCCCCACCCATTCTATAAGGATCGGGGAAGAGAAGATATGGTCATACTGCACACTTCAATCTCCGTTTGTTACAGAGGCTTTTGAATACTAAATAGTGTCATATTAGGAATATCAATCATGTAAATATTTTAATCATAAAATATTTTTTAGGGATAATTGGACAGGAACTCACCATCTTTCTGCATTTCCAGATCAATAGAATACAGAATTAGACAGCTGTTCAAAGTTTAATAAATATGAATTATTTTGATCTCAGAAGTTCCTATACAGTTCTAAATCTTTAACCCTCTGATGCAAAGGTCTGGGTTGCCTGGAACAGGGGTGTCAAACTCAATTTTATTGAAGGTCACAATAGGGTTGTGTTTGACGTTGGGCAGCCAGGGTGGGCGCTGACATCACTCGTGTCAGGGATGCCAGTGTAGACCTGAGCATTCTGCCAACAAAAATAGGCTCTTGAACTCTGTTTGCAGCTGCAATGGCTTCCTGCAACCTTCTGCTAGCAAAAACACAGCCTGGAAGAACCACACATAGCCCTCTCGAGCTCCATTTTCTCTGACAGAGGCACTATGGATGTTTTCAGGGTGGCCCTATGGGATCCGGCCCCTAGGTCTTGAGTTTGACACCTCTATTCTAGAATTTGATACATTAAAAAATGGCAACCTTGTGAGTGAAAAAGCTCCTCCACCCTCAAACCACTTTCAGATGTGCACTGACTTCTAATAAGGCATGAAGATTGCTCCGACATTTCTTTCTTGAGTTTATTCTGATAGCCTGCAAATAATACCGAATGTGTGTGATTGGAAACAGTGTGTGCATGAAATGATAGCAAACCTTATTTCGGTGCAAATAAATTCCTCTATGTTAAGTCTTTGATGCTTTTCTCCAGCTCATGAGTGTCCAAAATCTTCTCAGTGTTATCATTAAGCAGATGCAAGAAACCTCATACAAACAGAAAGGGAGCAAATGAAGCATGGAAAAAAGAATAATGCTGTTTTGCTTGGCTGATAACAGGTTTAAACAAAATCCCACCTGCAAAGGAAAACATGATTAAGTGGAAAGTTATAGAAGGGATTGTAAGAGTGCTAATGAGCTTTGTTTGCTCACTTTAAAAAAAAATTGGCAGCTTTGGAGTTTTAGCTAGACAACCAAGTCACATAATAGCTTGCAGCAGATGGTTTTAGATAGAAAGGATGGTGCAAGAAAATCAATTTTAATAACTTAGGAAAATATGGTCTAAAACATTTATTTATTTATTAGATTTCTATGCCTTCTCGGCAGACTCAGGGTGGCTCACAACAAAAATAAATACAATAATACAATATATAAGAAATTTAAACTTAAAAATCAGATCTAAAACCTCAGTTCATTAAAACAATCATCCACATTCATCCCATATACGTGTACTTTCCAATCATTGGCCAGAGCGAGGTATAACACTCAATGGCCCCAAGCTTGCTGGCAAAAGCGAGTTTTTGCAGCCTTGTGGAAGATCAGGAGGATGGAGTGCAGAATAGAATAGAATAGAATAGAATAACAGAGTTGGAAGGGACCTTACAGGTCTCCTAGTCCTACCCCTAGCTCAGGCAGGAAACCTTCAAGTACTGCAGACAAATGGTTACACAACATCTTCTTAAAAGCTTCCAGGGTTGGAGAGGTCACAACTTCGCGAGGCAAGCTGTTGCACTGATTGATTTTTCTAACTGTCAGGAAATTTCTCCTTAGTTTTACGTTGCTTCTCTCCTTGATTTCTTTTCACCCATTGCTTCTTGTTCTACCCTCAGGTGCTTTGGAGAATAGTTTGACTCCCTCTTATTTGTGGCAGCCCCTGAGATATTGGAACACTGCTATCATGTTTCTCCTAGTCCCTCTTTTTGTTAAACTAGACATTTGTCAAACTAGACATGAACTAGAAAAGACTTTTCATGGATGATCTAGCTGGAAAAATATCTGACAGAATATTCAGTGTTGGAAAAGGTAATGAGATTCACCTTATGAGGAACACACAGAAATGACATTTGTACATGTGGTAATTGTCAGGCATCTGCCATGACTTACCTGCAGTAACTGTATTTGGCTTTCCATGGGCATATCAGATGTTTTAAATGATACTTCCTTCTTTGAGTGTAACATAATCTCATGTATTCTAGTGATGACCCTATGGACCAGTGTTTCCCAACCTTTTTTGAGCCGCGGCACATTATTCACATTTACAAAATCCTGGGCAACATTGAGCAGGGGGGGGGGGTTAAAAAAAGTTTGGACAAAAAAATTTCTCTCTTCCTCCCTTTCGCTCTATTTCTCTCTCTCTCTCTCCCTTCCTTCCTCTTTCTTTCCCCCTCTCTCTCCATCTCTCTTTGTTTCTCCCTTCCTTCCTCTCTTTTTTGCCCTCCTTCTCTCTCCCTCCTTCCTCCCTGTATGTCTTTCCCTCACCCTCCTTCCCCCCTCTTTCTCTCTCTCTCTTACTTTCTCTCTCTCTCTTGCTGTCTTTCTCTCTTTCCTCTCTCCCCCTGTCTCCCTCTCTCTTTCTCTCTCTCCCTCTCTTGCTATCTCTTTCTCTCCCCCCTCTCTCCCTCTCTTTTCTCTCTCTCCCTCTCTTGCTATCTCTTTCCCTCCCCCTCTCTCCCTTTCTCTTTCTCTCTCCTCTCTTGCTATCTCTTTCTCTCTCCCCCTCTCTCCCTCTCTCTTTCTCTCCTCCCTCTCTTGCTATCTCTTTCTTTCTCTTTCTCTCCCCCCCTCTCTCTTTCTCTCCCCCCTCTCTTGCTATCTCTTTCTCTCTTCTCTCCCCCCTCTCTACCTTTCTCTCTCTTCCTCTCTTGCTATCTCTTTCTCTCCCCCTCTCCCTCTCTCTTTCTCTCTCTCTCCTTCTCTCTTTCTCTCTCCCTCTCTTGCTATCTCCTTCTCTCTCCCCCCTCTCTCCTCTCTCTCCCTCTCTTGCTATCTCTTTCTCTCTCTTTCTCTCCCCCCTCTCTCCCTCTCTCTTTCTCTCCCCCTCTCTCTTTCTCTCTCTCCATCTCTTGCTATCTCTTTCTCTCTCTTTCTCTCCCCCCCTCTCTCCCTCTCTCTTTCTCTCTCTTCCTCTCTCCCTCTCTCTTTCTCTCCTCCCTCTCTCCCTCTCTCTTTCTCTCTCTCCCTCTCTCTTTCTCTCTCTCCCTCTCTTGCTATCTCTTTCTCTCCCCCCTCTCTCCCCCCTCCTCCCTTTCTCTCTCTCCCTCTCTCCTATCTCTTTCTCTCCCCCTCTCTCCCTATCTCTTTCTCTCCCCCCTCTCTCCCTCTCTCTTTCTCTCTCTCCCTATTTCTCTCTTTCCCTCTCTCCCTCTCTCTTTCTCTCAGCAGCAGCATTGGGCAGTAGCCGTGGGGCGACGGCAGGGTGATCAGCTGTGAGGCGCACCTCCAGAACAGAGGCACCGACGGCGGCGGCTAGACGTGTTGCTAGATGCCGTAAATGCTGGCGTTGCGCTGGGCATGGACATGGGCTGGAGCCCTCCGTCCCAGCCCAGCCAGCAGGCAAATGCCAGCCACGCAATTCCAGCATGTCCAGCCACTGCCGTCGGTGCCTCTGTTCCGGAGCTCCGCCTCACAGCTGATCACCCTGCCGTCGCCCCGCCACGGCTACTGCCCAATGCCGCTGCTGAGAGAAAGAGAGAGGGAGAGAGGGGGAGAGAAAGAGATAGCAAGAGAAGGAGAGAGAGAAAGAGAGAGGGAGAGAGGGGGGAGAGAAAGAGAGACAAAAGATAGCAAGAGAGGGAGAGAGAGAGGGACCACCCCTACCACCGCCCCATGGCTACAGCAACATGTCCAGCCACCGCCGGTCGGTGCCTCCATTCCGGAGCTCCGCCTCACAGCTGACCACCTGGCGCCACCCCACAGCTCCTGCCCGCTCCCACTGCCGCCACCATCACCCTCCCGCTGCGCGCCGCCCTCCCGCTGCCTTCCAAGTTTTTCCGCCCTCCCACCAGGCCCCAAAGCTCACCTGCTGCCGCTGCCAGGGAAGCTCCAGCCGGGTGGGGTGCTGCAGCTGCCCGTAAACTTGGAAGGCGCAAAGAAGGAAGCTCAGCTTCCGGTCTCACAACTTTTTGCTCTTCGCAAAAAGTTGCGAGACCAGAAGCTAAGCTTCTTTTTTCGCGGCACACCTGGCCATTTCTCACGGCACACCAGTGTGCCACGGCACACTGGTTGGGAAACACTGCTATGGACTATACCAATTGTGAACCTTTTTTGCATCTTCTGCATTTCAAATCATGTGCTTTACTGGTGATCCAAGGTACTTTACTGGTGATCCAAGGTACTTTACTGGTGATCCAAGGATCACTTTACTGGTGATCCAAGGTGCTTTACTGGTGATCCAAGGATCACTTTACTGGTGATCCAAGGTGCTTTACTGGTGATCCAGAGGCACTATGGATTGCTGTTTTCAGGGCGGCCCTGTGTGATCCGGCCCCTAGGCCTTGAGTCACATTAATTTAATGGACATTTGGAAGTCTGAAAGAGGTTGAAATGAAGTTGCAGTTGCATCAATTCACTGGCGTAGGAAGATTTACATTGATCTAATTGTTGGGATTTTTAGTATCATTATGATGAATAAGGGACTAATTTGTCTACAAATTCAGTTGAAAGAATCCTCTATTTAAAGAGCTATCCAGTTTGTCTGGTTTAAAGAAGAAAAAAATCTTAAAGTTGGCTAATTTCCTTCCATGACCAAATGAGGAAACTCATTGGTCATCTGGCCTGACTTCTCTTGCATAGTTAGTTGTATTATATTCTACCCAAACTGTAAAACTAATTTCCAAGTGTGGATTCATTCAAAGATTTCCATGTATAAACATTATGCAGATATATGTCCTCTTTTGGAGTAATGTTATACATCTACAATACTCTTCCTTAAAAATGCCTATTTCTAAGATCTGCTGTCCTATAATCACTTAAATGAACTCACTTTCTTTTTTCTTACTGTTGAGGAAAGAAAGAGATGTTCTTACTCTTTTCTTGCAGGAAACAACATATTTTTCATTTTTATTCTTGCAATGGCAAGAAACCCATTTCCAAAACCAAAATAGCTTTCAGAGGCCCACACAATAAGGATGTATAAATGAGTCCATCTGTGGCCCGGCCAGTATTCAAGTTAATTTTACTCTCTGCTACTAAACTACAACAACAGAGAAAAATAATTCTCAGCCTCCTCAAAATTTATTTTTCATGTTGTTTGAAGGAAAAGGAAAACATATCCATTCTTTCCAATGAAAATGTATACACCAGAGGTAGGTTCCTACTGGTTCTCACTGATTCTTTACTAGTTCTTCTAAAGAACCATTATAAATCAGTGATGATGTCACATAGCCGGTTATATCTCTTTTTTTAAACAAAAGTTTTCAATGTTTTTTCAACAAACAATACATAATTGCTGCACAAAGCGTTGTCCGGGTCACATTTGATAATTCCATCCCATAGTATTATCCATGCATATTTATTTATCTTATTTTCCTTCTTTTTTTTAACGTACATAATTTACCCATCGCCCAAATTTCTGGTCCTTTTCATCCATATCAATTATTTATAATATTTACTACATACATTCCTCATATTTTCTATCTTTCTATATTGCAACTTCTCTCTATATTTTAATTTTTTCAATTTATTTCAAGTTATCTTTCAAAATGAAGCAAATTTCCTTTACACATTACATCTACTAATCCAGTCAATATTCATCATCTACTTCAAATCTTGGGGCCTCTGCCTTGTAAGGCATTAGACTGCAGGCTCATCTCCTGTATCAGCTTGTACCAGGGAAGGGCTACCAAAAGTTTTACTACCACACAGTGGGCATGGCTTATGCAGGATGCCCTGCATTTTCTTTCAACATCTTTCTGTGCAAATTGGGTGCTCTGAGGTGGAGCTCCATATGGCCCTTATTTTCTTTCTTTCCTACTCGCCTTTCTTTATTTACTCATTTTCTTTTAATCCTTCCAAAATTCCATTTCTTACTATATCTTTCCTTTTATCCCATTCCTTTAACTTCTTCTTCTTCTTTCTTATTCTTGTGTGTCTTGTAGCTTTTCTCTCAAGTCTTTTATCTTTTTTTTTAATTTATTATTTGTGTGGTTCGCCCCAAGTTTCTCTAATCTCTTCCCACCATTTCGTTTTTTACCCTTTGATTGGGTTTTTTAAGTACAGTGGTACCTCTACTTAAGAACGCCTCTACTTAAGAACTTTTCTAGATAAGAACCGGGTGCTCAAGATTTTTTTGCCTCTACTTAAGAACCATTTTCTACTTAAGAACCTGAGCCTGGAAAAATTTCCCAGGAAAATTGAAAGCGGCAAGAAGGCCCAGCCAGTTTCCTGCTATTCCCCCTTTAATCCCGGCCATCTTGGGCTTTTCTGGGCTGCCAGAAGAACCTTTCAGTGGTGCTTAAGGAGGTTTTGGCAGCCCAGAGAGAATGAAGCATTTTCCTTTCTCTGAGCGCTTCGCTATGGTGACTCCCTCACAGTGCATCCCATACACCTGGCAAAAGATTGCCTCCCGGAGCTTCTGGGCACAGAAAGGCAAAACGGGGTGCTTACCTCACCTTCTTCCTTCGACAGCGACTGTCCTCCTCCTCCTCTTCCTCCTCCTCCCACACAAATTCCGAACTTTTATTTCTTTCCTAATGGGTTTGCACACATTATTTGCTTTTACATTGATTCCTAAGGGAAAAATTGCTTCTACTTAAGAACGTTTCTACTTAAGAACCTGGTCACGGAACGAATTAAGTTCTTAAGTAGAGGTACCACTGTACATTTTTCCTTGCCACTATAAACCCCAGTGAAATCATTCACCTTTTTGCTTTCCATCTCTTATATTGTGTTGTTCTTTTTGTTCCCCATTTCTTTTAACCATCCACTCTTTTATTTTCTGCTCAAAGTCTTCCAATACAGTTTCTGACTCTTCTATTATTTCCCACTCCAGCCCAATTTCTAATTTTTGGTCACCTTTTACATATTCACCCACATCTTTATGTGGTTATATATAGCCATGGGCAGTGCAGTAGAGAAAAAAGTTTGAGAGGCTTACAGCACAGCATCAATTATAAGCTATACCAAAGGAAACTGCATTCTTGTTCTTGTAGTGCTTATTGCATTGACAGGTATTCACACCATACTGATAGTAGTTTATATTAACTACTGTGGATAATAAGGATTGAGCATTTAAAACAGTCCTTTTGAGATTAAAATTAGATGTGGAGAAAACAATATTCCCTTTTCTCACTTGTGCATACAAGTTAAATGGCTCATGGCCAGACCCCAATTGAATTGTCAAAGCATTCCATTTTTGTTGAGTTTAATCTTATATAAATTAAACTTCTCATGAAAGACTATGCAGAATAGAGTTTTCAACCACATTGAATTTGACTGTGGTATATTGTGCTTTGCTAGCACCACTGACAACTGTCTCCTTACTGGTCTGACTGTCATTCATTCTGAAAAACAGTATATTACAACCCGGAAAGTGTGTGGATTTACTGGCTATAATTGCTATTTTCTAAGTCTTTTTTGAAATACAACATGGTATTTTCCCTAAACACTCGAAAATCTGCCATTCTTAGCCTCTCGGTCTTTTTTTTCCCCCTCAGATAATCTATCTTCCTTTCACTTTCTAGCTTTAAGGTTATCAATCATTTATTGCTTGACAGAAGTTATTTCCTCAGACTGTCTAACGTCTTCTGTTGTCCACTAACAGCTAAGCTCTTCCTAGTTCTCCTTGACCATTTTCCCCTCAACCACGCTCACGAAGTATGGACCTAGACACTTACTGGGCCTGAGGCTGTTTCCTCAGGCTCAGTAAGTGTCTAGCCTGAGTGGATTTTCAGACTATCTTTTAGGATAAATTCTATTTACAAATAGATTTAGAGTAATCACTAAAGCTGCTTGCAATAAAATAAGATTGTACTGCAACCCAAAAAACCCCCAAAACTATTGAAAATTAAGACTCAAAACCCTAAACCAATGATGGCGAACCTTTTTTTTCCTTGGGTGCCACAAGAGGGTGGGTGTGCACTATTATGTACGCACGAGTGCCCACACCCATAATTCAATGCCTGGGGAGGGCAAAACATCTTCCTCTGCACCCTGGTGGCCTCTGGAGGCTGGAAACTGTCTGTTTCCCAACTTCTGGTTGGCCCAGTAGACTCGTGTTTCATCCTCCCCAGGCTCCAAAGGTTTCTCTGGAGCTGAGGGAGGATAAAAACACCCTCTCCCATCCCCCAGGAGGCTCTCTGTAAGCCAAAAATGCCCTCCCAGGGCCTCTGTGAGAGCCAAAAATCAGCTGGCTGGCACACACGTACATATTGGAGCTGATCTAGAGCAGTGTTTCCCAACCAGTGTGCCGCGGGACATGGTCATGTGTGCCGCGAGCCCGGCCTGGCAGAAGCTTCCCTGGTGGTGACGGGAAGTGAGCTTTTGGGGCTCAGTGGGAGGGCGCCAGCCACTGTTGCTTCTAAGCTGCGTGGGAGGGCGCCCGCACAGTCATTACCGCCCCCCCCCCGCAAAATTTTTTGAAGTGGCGCAAAGCCACGCAGTCCTGAATCGCTCCCTTCTCCGGCCAGCAAAGTCGGCTGCCTGGGAAAGTGCCGCATTTGAAAAGCCAGCGCAAACTCCGCCGTTGCCTTTGCCTCCGCCTAAGAGGCAGCAGCCACATCCAACCCTTCGCCCTCCCATGTGTCTATGGCGCTCAGCATCCGGCCACGCACCGCCTCCACCTCTGCCTCCCAGTACCCCGCCCGAGTTCTACCTGCAGGAATGGATGATGGGGCGCCATGAAGGGCGGCACTTGGAGGCCACCATGGCACCGTTGTCATCACGGCGCAAAGCCACGCAGTCCCAGATCGCTCGCTTCTCCGGCCAGCAAGCCGGCTGCCTGGGAAAACAGCACGCTTTTCAAATGCGGCGCTTTCCCAGGCAGCCGGCTTGCTGGCCGGAGAAGCGAGCAATCTGGAACTGCGTGACTTTGCGCCGTGATGACAACGGTGCCGTGGTGGCCTCCAAGTGCCGCCCTTCGTGGCGCCCCACTACCCGTTCCTGCAGGTAGAAGTCTGGCAGGGTACCGGGAGGCGGAGGCGGTGTGTGGCCGGGTGCTGAGTGCCATAGACACCTGGGAGGGTGAAGGGTTGGATGTGGCTGTTGCCTCTTAGGCGGAGGCGAAGGCAATGGCAGAGTTTGCGCTGGGGCCATGCGGGGCCGCTGATCCAGGGGGCCGCGGACCGGCAAGCCGCCCTCCACTCTCTCTCCACTCTCTCTTTCTCTCTATGTTGCCGGCGTGGTGCACGAGAGAGAAAGAGAGAGAGAAGGAAAGCAAGAGAGAGAGAGAGAGAAAGCAAGGGAGAAAGAAAGAAATAGAGAAAGAGAGAGAGAGGAAGAGAGAAAGAGAGAAAGAAAGCAAGAGAGAGAGAGAAAGCAAGAGAGAAAGAGAAGGAAAGCAAGAGAGTGAGAAAGAGAGAGAGAAAGCAAGAGAGAGAGAAAGCAAGGGAGACAGAAAGAGAAAGAGTGTGTCTGAGAGAGAAAGCAAGGGAGAGAAAGAAAGAATAAAAGAGATAGCAAGAGAGACAGAGAGAGAGAAAGAATGCAAGAGAGAGAAAGCAAGAAAGAGGGAGGGAAGGAGGGTGAGAGAAAGAGCAAAAAAGAGAGGAAGGAAGGAAGAAAGAAAGAGGGATGGAGAGAGAGAGGGAAAGAAAGAGGGGGGGAGAAATAGGGCGAAAGGGAGGAAGAGAGGGTTTTTTTGTCCAAACATTTTTAGCCCGCCCCCCCCGCTCCCCCCCCCCCCCGCGCTCAATGTTCCCCAGGATTTTGTAAGTGTGAATAATGTGCCGTGGCTCAAAAAAGGTTGGGAAACACTGATCTAGAGCAATGGCTCACGTGCCAGCAGATTTGGCTCTGCATACCACCTGTGGCACCTGTGCCATAGGTTGGCCAGAACTGCCCTAATCCAATGTCTCCTTACACAGTATTAATCAAACTAATAAAATTCTATTTCTTTTATTTTTTAAAGAAAATTATGAAAAGAGTAACAGCATATCACTAAATCAGATTAAATTTCACCAATGCATAAAATCGCACTGAAACAATGACAGAAATTAAAATGCAGTTACTGCATTGTGAATTATCTAAAAGCTAAATAGAGTAAGAAAATATTTAGGGATTTATTAAAAGATTATAAGGCAGCATATTCTACTTGCTTATACTTCAAACTTGTTTCTGGTAAAGAAAAAAACCCCTAGAATACTAACTTTTTTCTAAAAGTGATGAATAATTTTGGCAATTTATAATACAGGACCATGAGCATTGATGAATAGGCAATTGCCCACAAAATCATAAGGGAGAAAGGACAGTCTTTCAAATGAAATTAAAATAATTTCCTCAGAAGAGATGGCTACATCTATAATTTCTACATCATTCTGAGTGATCATCATAATTCCTTCAAATTGTTAAAATGTACAAACTTTTATTAAAATTTGAAACAGAAAAAAAGCAAATGAAAAAATGTATGATATAGTGAGCTCCACATTTTGGTTACAATGTACAGATGAAACAACATATGACTGAAAGGATTCCCTGTTCATCATTTGTACATAATTATATTTCAAATGTAGTTTTACAGTGTTGAATAGCATAAATAATCTCATCCACTTTAAATCTTTCTAATAATAGATAGATGAAAGAACCATTGACAATTCCTTCCCTCTGTCATTTGATTTTATTTTACATTCCCCTTGAGAAAACTCTAGCATCTGACAATAAGTTTGCCTATTTACCTATTATTTCTCATCTTCTTGTGCTGAAATCCATATAAGTGCTTTCAGACAATTAAAAGTTTGCATCTATTCCTTATTCTCAACATGGCATGTCTAATATAATGATTTTCAAAATCCATTAACCTTGATTTTATCTTCCCACAGATACTCGTGCCATCCAGTTCTCAAGCCATATACTTCTAACTCCAAAAGCCTTTTACTTCTCAGCAACACCCACTCTACCATCCAAACCAAGCAATAAACTTCAAAATACCATTGTTCTCATTGAAGGAAATGGGGACAATAACCTAGGTTTTAGAAAGCCAGGCAAAGAGCCACTTTAGTTTCAAGGTGATGTTCAATATTAATTCAAGCCTCTGAAGTAAGAAATCTGCCAGCCAACGTTATTTATGTTTTTATTTTGCACAGTCTGCTCCTAATATGTAAGTTTTCCAAATGGATTAGAAATAGACTTTGCTAGAAATTCACCTATAATGTAAAAGTTCTTATACCTGTCATGAAAAGTAATCGCTCTTCAAATATTTTATCAAATCTTAGCCTTATCTGAATATAAAAAAAATAGAACAAATATTTCCATTTTTTTAAAGCACAGAAAAGCCACCATTAGCAACTTATGGTGCCTTCCAGAGTCATCCAACCATCACTGTGCTTTTTAAAAAAACAGTAATGAGGACAGACTTTATATCATTTCATTGACAACTGAGCAAATACTGTGAAGAAGCTATAAGTCACCAGTGGAGAAATGACCTACAACTGCCACAATCAACTCTCATCACCTGGCTGGAACTGATGAGAGCCGATGTTTGAAATATCTAGAATCTGTGGCAGAGGGGGTTTAATCTACAAGAATTATCAATATAACATTCTTTGAAACTTGCTTTCCCCAGTGGTACATTAAACTCACTCTATCCTTGCATTTCGCAAGGTGGTGGACATAGTACTTTTACATGCCTTTGGCTCAAATTTATTGTGGGTATTCATTTTGGGTCTGCAAGGATGTCCTCAATTTTGATATTTTTACCCTTGCTTAATAATTATTATTATTGCTTTGTTATTTACTGCCCATAGTCTGCACTGGCAGCTTATGAACAAACTTGTAAATAAGTAGAGTGTTATTTAAGAAGCTACTATTATCACAGATAATAATTTACTTTTAAATCTCTTAATTGGACAAGGCAACTATTGCAAAATAATTGTGCTTTAAAAGAAGCTGATTATTATGGTTTTTAAAAAGGCAGAAACTCTCCACTTTTATTGCATTAGGAGTAGATGTAGATAAATACATTGTCGGTGTTATTCATTTAATAAAAGATGATACTCCAATTAGTCTTTGAAGTAGACCCAGAGACAGGGTTTTGAGCAATCGGTACTTTTATTCAGCTCAGAGAACAAGTGACAGCTCAGCAAGGTAAAGTGACAATTCAGCGAGTACCGACTGGCTCTGCCGGGAGAAACCGCTTCTTTTATACTTTTGCGGTTCCCGCCAAAGCTAGAGCCGGCCGCGTCTGAGCCAATCAGGAGCGACTTCCTGCTTGGGCTCAGACAGCGCTGGAAAAGAGGAACAAACTATTTACAGCGTTACAAGGTAGCCATTCCAGGATACAACACCCCTCCCCTCATAGTTGGACTCATCCATCAAGAAAGCCACGTGACGAAGTCGTCCAATCGGTGAGGCCTCCGAGGCTCTCGCGCTGACCTGCGCAGTTCAATTTCTCCTTCGCCACTGACTGTGGAGGATGGCTCGCCGCTGCTCTCCCGGTGCGGCGGACTTGGCCTGGCGGGCCCAACGAAGGCTTCGGAGGACGAGGATGGCTCGGCGTCGCTGGATGGTTCCCCCTGGCCCGATAAGTCTCTTTGCGTGTTTATTAGTTCGGGCAATGTACTAAAGTCTGTTGAGGGGGTAGAGTCCAAGTCAGCGGTTTGTTGCAATTGGTTTTCAGTTCGTTTCCGAATGTGGTCTATGTGTCGTTTCCACAAACGACCATCCTCCAGTTTAACAATATAAGTCTTGGGTGCGTTTTGCTTAACAATAATTCCCTTCATCCAGTTTACATTTCCATCAAAACATTTTACATATACATTTTGTCCCAAATACATTTCTCTCTCTGGTTTCATACACATTTGGTTATTATTAACACAGAACCTTGGATTTAACCTGTCTAATGGTGACCTCAACTTTCTTCCCATCAATAACTCTGCAGGGCTTACATGTGTGTGCGAGTTAGGGGTAATGTGCTGGGTTAATAAGAATTGGTCCAAGTTCTGTTGCACATCCCCAGGGCCTGACCTGTGCAATGCCTCCTTTGCCACCCTTACGTAACGTTCTGCCAACCCGTTAGCCCAGGGCGAGTAAGGCGAGATGAGGGCATGCCTGACCCCTAGGCCATCTAGGAATAATTCGAATTGCCTGGCTGTTAGCTGTGGCCCATTGTCAGACACTAAGAGATCAGGGCAACCATGGGAAGCAAACAGTCTGCTCAATACCTTGATAGTGGCACTTGTGGTTATGTTGTTCATTGCTATTATTTCCAACCATTTGGAGAAGGCATCAACCACTATTAGAAAGTACTGAGACCCCACTGGGCCAGCAAAATCAATGTGGATCCTAGACCAAGGACCCGCAGGCTGTTCCCACTCAGCCGGGGTTGTTTTGGGGGGACTGGGCCTTGACTCTTGGCATGGGTCACACTTTGAAACCCAACTTTCAATATCAGCATCTAGCCCTGGCCACCATAAATGCCCCCTTGCTAAGCTCTTCATCCTGACAATCCCAGGATGGCCCACGTGTAACATTCTGAGTACCTTTTCCCTTAGGCGTTTGGGGATGATCACTCTATCCCCCCACAGCAAACAAGCTTTTACATATGATAATTCAAGCCTTTTGTTTTTAAAATCACACAATTCAGGTTTAACAATATCATTTTGCCATCCCTTTAGAACACAGTTCACCACTTGTTTAAGGATTTGGTCTTGCTGCGTGTGTGCAGCTACCTCTTTTGCTGTGGTTAGTGGGTTTTCCTCGAGTTCTATCATTAGCACATCTGTGGCAGGAACAGGGTCTTCTACTAAGTCTGCTATGGGGCATCTGCTGAGGCCGTCTGCATGATTGATTTCCTTCCCCCCCTTGTGGGTGAGCTCATACTGATACCCTGAGAGGAAAAGGGCCCATCTGATTAGTCTTGGAGACATAAAAGGTGGAGTGGGCTTGTTGGGGGCTAGCAGGCCTAGTAGGGGTTTGTGGTCAGTGACTAGCTCAAAGCTTCTTCCAAAAATGTAATTGTGAAACTTCTTTACCCCTGCCACTAATGCTAGAGCCTCCTTGTCTAACTGGCTATAATTCCTCTCCGTGCTGGTCATGGTTCTTGAAAAAAATGCTATTGGGGCCTCTGTCTTATTGGGTAGAACGTGAGCTAAAACTCCTCCTATGCCGTACGGTGAAGCGTCGCACGTGAGCCTAATGGGTAGTGAAGCACTATATTGGACTACTACGCTTCTAGAAGTTAATAAATTTTTTATTTGGCAAAAAGCTTCACGTTCAGTTTTCCCCCATGTCCAGCGGGCTTCCTTCTGGAGTAAACGATGGAGAGGCTCTGCTACTGTTGCCTTCTGCTTTAAAAAAACGGAATAAAAATTAAGGAGGCCCAAAAATGCCTGCAACTCACCCTTATCTTGTGGCTCTGGGGCTTCTCTAATTGCTCTCAGCTTCTCTGATGTGGGGTGGATACCTTCTTTATCTATCTTATACCCAAGGAATTCAATACTGTCAGTTCCCCAGACACATTTATCAGGCTTGATTCGTAACCCTTTGTCCTGTAGCCTCTTAAGTACTTCCCTTATTCTTTTGTTCACTTGTTCCTGGTTTTCCCCTGCAATTAAGATGTCATCAAAATATGGAATTGCCCCATTTACCCCTGACAATAGGCGTTCCATGATGCTCTGGAATATTCCTGGGGCTATGCTTACCCCAAACTGTAACCTCGTGCATTTGAAAGCCCCCCTGTGCGTTACAATCGTTTGAGCGTTTGCTGTTTGTTCATCGACCGGAAGTTGCTGGTAAGCCTGCGCCAGGTCGATCTTTGCAAACCTTTTCCCCTCCCCCAGGGAGTGTAAGAGTTGTTGCACAACCGGAATGGGGTAGGGGTGGTGTTGGAGTGCCTTATTCAGGGTTGATTTGTAATCAGCGCAAACTCTTAAGGAGCCATCTGGCTTCAGGGGTGTCACTATGGGAGTTTCCCATGGCCCCTGTTCCACAGGGACTAAGATACCTTGACTAATGAGTTTGTCCAGCTGTATGTCTAGCTTGGGGAGAAGCGGAAGGGGGACCCTGCGAGGTTTCAGTCTAACCGGTGGGACCTTGGGGTCAATAGAGAAAGATATAGGGGGTCCCTTATACAATCCCAAGGTGGGGCTGAACACTTCAGGGAACTCTTTTACAAAGTTAGGCATAATATCACAGTTTACATTACACACACCCGAAATTTCGATCCCCAACGGTTCCATCCACGCTAGACCTAGCAGGGAGTGTTTGGCCCCCGTCACAATAAGCATGGGAAGGGTACATTTAACATTCTTAAATGCAATAGGTACATTTGCTGTTCCCAGGACCGAGATTACCCCCCCTTGGAAGTCTCTGATCACCACCGAGGTTTGAATTAGGTCAGCCTTAGACACATTAGGCATATATAGCTTAAATTTTTCCCAGGGCATGATGGTATATCTCGAGCCCGTATCCAGCTCCATTGAGCAAGGCTGGTTATTTAGTAACAATGAGATAACAATTTTAGCCCCCTTTTTGGTTGCCGTGTTATTCACGGAAAATTGAGAGTTACCTCTATTGTAGTCTCGGTTAGCGGTGGAGTAGTTCCTTTGACCCGAGTTGCGGAACGGTCTCCTTTCTCGCGATTGGGGGGGGTGGTTTTGAGGTCGCTGGTATTGTTGTGTGGCAAACGTTTCTTCTGGTGCCGTTGCCCTGCATGCGATGGCGATGTGGCCTCTCCGGTTGCAACGGTGGCAAGTAGCGTCTCGGAAAGGGCATCGATGGCGCTGGTGATTTCCCCGGCAGCCCGCGCAGGGGGCTGGGTGAGTAGCTCTAGGGTGTCTCGGCTGGTCTTGCAGGAGGAGGCAGTTGTCCCCGTTGCTAGTTGGCTGGCTGCGGTCGTCTGTTCCCATGGCGCTGGGAGACTCGGCGTCGATTTTGGCAATGATTTCTCGCCTTCCGTGCTCTTTTAATTCTCTTGCCGCTGCGTCGGCTGCTTCCGCGGTTTGCGCTAATTTAATCACGGTCTGTAGAGTCGGCTCTTCTTCGGTGAGGAGTTTATTTCTCACTGAGTTGCTCTTCATGCCGAAAACCAAGGCGTCGGTGAGGCGAGCTTCCGGGTCTTGAAACTTGCATTGAGCAAGTACCGTTCGAAGCCGCGTTGTGAATTGGCTGATCGACTCGGTTTCTCTCTGAGCCATCATGTGAAATTGATGCCGGTAAACCATGGCTGGTCTGGTTGGCTTGAAATGGCTCGCTAGTTTCTGTTGAAGGACGTCCCACGCTGTGGCTCTTGCTTGTTCTGGTTCGGTGAGAGTTTGGGCGAGTCTACGGATCTCTGCGCCGCAGTAGTTGAGAAAAATAGCCCGTCTGCGATCGGCTCCGGCGTCCTGCATTCCCGCCGCCTCGAGGAATATCTCGAAGGTGGCCATGTACTCGTCCCATGTCATTTTCTCGGAATCGAAGAGTTCTGGAGCCTGGCCGATCTGGATTTTGTCCATGTTGCACGCGAAGTTTCTTCCGTTCGTTCGTCGCCAGTGAAGTAGACCCAGAGACAGGGTTTTGAGCAATCGGTACTTTTATTCAGCTCAGAGAACAAGTGACAGCTCAGCAAGGTAAAGTGACAATTCAGCGAGTACCGACTGGCTCTGCCGGGAGAAACCGCTTCTTTTATACTTTTGCGGTTCCCGCCAAAGCTAGAGCCGGCCGCGTCTGAGCCAATCAGGAGCGACTTCCTGCTTGGGCTCAGACAGCGCTGGAAAAGAGGAACAAACTATTTACAGCGTTACAAGGTAGCCATTCCAGGATACAACAGTCTTCTGGTGTCACTTTCCATCAAAAAGCAAGATATTGCTTTTCCTAATTTATTTGTATGAACATGGTTTGGATATATTACTTTTACACCTGTTTGAGGCATTTATTGTAAGCTTTATTTCAGGGAATGGTTTTAAAGTCCATTTGTGTGGAGAAGAAAAGGACAGATCCTGCTTGCATATCCAATAGTGCAGCAATTATAGTAAAATGAGTGAGAGTGGGAGTCAGAGAGAGAGTGGGGGTGGTGGGAGAGATAGAAAGAGATCATTATGAAAATCCTGCTCTTACACACTACATACTAAAGTTTGATACAAGTTTAATTTAGTTTGTTCAATTTACACTAAATAGCATTTGATTCCAGATGAGTCTGTGCAACACTAATATAAAAACAATAAAATACAATATATGGAATCTGAAACAAAATAAATGTAGAACAATTTTTTGAAAGGAAGAGGAGGCCAACAACAGTACCACAGTTGTGATAGTTGCATCATGATTCACGTTTTATCACCACCACAACCCTTTTTCAGATCACTATGCGCCTAAATGAAGGTGGTGCTACACTTCATTTGTCTGCCACAGAGGAGATGAAAGAATTGAGAACCAAGCCACACAATCCTTCACTCAAAAGTCCTGGGGCCAAGAAAAATTACTTTGGGAAAGAAAAGGCACTAGGGAGTCAAGGCCTTTCTCAATATTGTCTGCGAAGAGAGCAAAAAAAAGGTGAATTTCTTTGCAGACTCTTGGGAAGACAATTGGAAAAACTTGGTCTATAAATTAGAAAAGAGAACTAAGTAAGTTCCACACCAAAGGCCATTTTATGTGTGACACCTGGAATAGCTGCCTTCCTACGGAAAGCAGAAGGTGTTCAGTACCTGCATGATGATGACTTCAGGAAGCATCCCATGCATGTCCCAAAGGTGCTTTTTCAAAAGGCAACTGGACTTTTGATTTTTCTTTGAAGACATTTTGTTCTCATCTAAGAAGCTTCTCATCTAAGAAGCTTCTTCATCCCATGCATGACCTTCTAAGCAAAAGAGATATTTTAAAAGCCAGATGAATTTTACTACCTCCGCTTTATATGCTACAGAAAGTAAAAGCACCTTACTGGCCTTAGCTGAACTTTACCTGGTTAGCAATAGGAGTAGAGATCACCAGGAATTCCTAGTACTAGAAGTGAGACTAGGCAATTGAAAAATAATCCTGGAAATAAAGGCAATAGCTAACCACTTCTAAATTATTCCCAAATCAAATCTTTATTAGAGTCAAAGTCCAGCATTAGGCAGGCTAGGGACTGTCAATTAAAAAGCATAGGAAAGACATCAAAGGTAAAACAGAGATATAAGATAGAGATATAAAACAGAATTTTATATTTAAAACACAAGTCTAAAAAGAATCTAAAAGGAGAAGTAGGGACATTAGATGCGTTTACGGGAGCATAAAGGTTATTATATGGCAGAAGGAATATATCACAGAACTGCAAACTACATATTCATTAAGACTAGTTTATGGCATAGGTCATCATCTAACAAATTTTAAGTAGAACCTGATAACATTGTATGCCGTAGCAGGGTTATAACTGAAAGCAGCATGTACATTGGATATTAATGCAGTAATGGTGAAACGAGGCCACTATGATTGTCTCAGGAATGCAGGCAGTGGGAAGGTAAATGCCTGTTGCTTTTCTGTGTCCAGAGTCAAAAGTGCATTATGTCTTTGGGCAGGGAAACTTCCTGTAAGTTTGCTTCAAGGATAACTGAAGAGGGGGCTATGACATTTTGTTAAGGGCCTTTGGTGGTTAATGCACTTTGAAATTAGCTAAAGATGCTGTAGGGCAGGGATGTCAAACTGGTGGCTCCTGGGCTGGATGTGTCATGCACAGGGCACGCCTTCCACAGCTCCACAAAGGGGGGAAATGTGATATATCACAGGACGGCAATCCAACACCACAAATTTGACACCCATGCTGTGGGGGAAGCAGGCTTCCTGTTGGTTTCATTGATAATAAAGATTGGAGACCTGACTAGATCCAATATGCTGTTTGGTAAGTGCTTTGGTCTTATGTTTGTTTGTTTGTTTGTTTATGTCAAATATGGAAAATCTAAAACTATAACCCCAATTTAAAAAACTATAATTCAATCAATCCGGGCAACACATATACATACCATTCAATATAATTGGCCATGACAGATGTCAGTTTCATGGACCCCAGGCCTGCTGTCAAAGTGAGATTTTCATGGCCTTTTGGAAGGCCAGCAGGATGGGAGCAGGATGGACATTGGGTGGGGGGTTGGTTCCATAGATTCGGGGCAGCCACAGATAAAGCCCTCCCCCACGACCCACCAACCTAGGCCATTGCTTAGTTGACAGAACCTGGAAGAGGCCAATTCTGTGTGATCTTATTGGTCTCTGGGAGGTATGTGGAAGGAGATGGTCTCATAGATAGTCTGGCCTTAAGCCATGTAGGGCCATGCTGACCAAGACAGAGACCATGGATAAGTTTTAGTTGCCTTTTTTCCTATATGGATTAAAAGTCACCTTTCATAGCTAATAAGGCAAGGGTAAGGAATAACAAGGATTCTTGGAAGCAGTAGTTGAATTTGGTCATCTACAATCTAACCTCAGTTTTCATGGGCCCTGTCTCCACTCTCATGGTGGTATTTTGGGACTTGAAAAGACTTGATCTTAGAAATTTGGATTTAACAAGTTCTATTGGTGCAAAATTGTAGAAGTTCCCAGCTGAGAACCATAATGAAATTATGCGATTGACTTGGTTTTCAATAATTGAATGCTGCATGAATACAATGGATCCTTCCTGTCTTGGGGAATTTAAAATTGGCAGGTGAGATTTCTGTAAATTTTCAGCATAGTAGCCCACTACCCTCAGATATTTGAAAGAAAAGACATAATCTTGTGGCCAGCTACCCTTCAGGAGTTGCTCTTGCTAAATTCCATGGTTTGAGTTTTCTGATAGTTGAACTACCTTATCTTCCTTACCATACTGTGTTAGTGTTCTCAGCGTTTTTTCAAGTCCATTGGGTGTTCTTGAAATACCTATTGTTTCTGCATTATCTGCAAAAAATAAAATGATTTGGTGTAATGGTTAGTGCTGGCCCTGAAACCGTGGGACTCTAAGTTCCAATCCTTCCTTAGGCATAAAAGCTGGATGGATGACTTTGGGCCAGACATACTCACCCAGCCCACAATTCACCTCAGAGAGGAGTTGATGTGCAGAAAATAGAAGGAAAGAGTATTAGATATATTTGCCACCTCAAGTTATTTACAAAACTAATAAAGGCACGATAAAAACTAATATTACCCCAAAAAAATTCACATCTGCAATGGTACTTTTTTATTTCTGCATCATCAACTTATGTGAAAGAACTTCTTAGTGGAAGACAAGATGTATGTAATATTATTACTCTGCAGGGTGGGGGGAGGGAGGGAAAGAGAGAGAGAGAGAGAGAGAGAGATTTTAAACAATAGAAAGCATCAGTTTCTGCCTGAAAATTTTATCTTGATGGCAGCCATCACAATATATAAAGCAAAGGGTAGAGCTTTGATCTTAGTATTGCAACACCCATCATGAGGTTTTGCACAAGGGAAAAGAAAACACAGCCAACTTTTTGGAGTTTTACTTCTTGATCTGGGTTCTGAGACTTTTTTTTAAGAAAAAAAGACTGCCACTTAAAAACATTGGGAAAACTCTGCCTAAGACAACTAAAAAAAATCAGAGATCTATTGTGGCATCTAGTTTCTACGGAGAAGCAATTTTCATTGTTAGGTGAGGTTTATTGTCATTTAAGTGGATACAGAATTGCAAGTTGAGCTTCCTTGGTGCTGTAAAACAAAAACAAATATACAATAGTTTAGCTTTTTTCAAGGCATGCCTATTTTCCTCTGGATTTTCTTTACCTTTGTTCTTTTAGGCTTTCTCAGTCCTTTTAATGTAGCATCATTCAGAATGAGTCTGTCAATCTTCCATCTCTGTCTTTTTAATTAAAAATAATGCCAATTACACTATGTCAGGGGAGAAATTAGACAAGTAAAACAGGAAAAAGTAGGATTATGTACTATTCAATTTTTTTCTGGGTAAAAATAGAAGTACTTAACAGATCTAATGTCCATTATAATGCAATAACCTTTTTATCAACAAAAAGTTGATAAAACTGTCCGTATATTCTCAAGTTTCCAAAATCTGTTCTTCAGGTTTAATAATTAAAAAGCCAAAATAAAAGTTTGAAAAGTGGTAGAAAATACTATTGCTGATGCTGAAGCCAGCTCTATAACATGGTTGGTTGTAGCTTTCTTTCAGATTCTATAAAATCTGTGAACTCATATAGGAATGCTTTAAAGCAGTGGTGTCAAACTCAAATCCTGGGGGCCAGATTTGGCCCAAGGGGTGCTTAGATCTAGCCTGTGAGGTCACCATGGAAATAGTGAAGGACCAGCCCATGGTACCTCTGCCAGTGAAAGTGGAGCTTGGGAGGGCCACGTGCAGCCCTCTGAAGCTCCATTTTCACTAGCAGAAGGTTGCTGGAGGCCATTGCATCCAAAAAGAGAGCTTGCAAGGGCTGCACACTGTCCTCCATTCGCTGGCAGATGGTTCCAAAAGGACATTGCAGCTGAAAATGGAAATCATGAGGGCTGCATGCGACTCTCCCGAGCTTTGTTTTCACTGCCAGAGGATTTCATGGACGTTGCAGCCAAAAATAGAATTGGGATCCCATTTTTGCTGGCATGGTGCTCAGACTGCCCCAGGCATCCCTGGCATTAATGAACTCAAGTCACCACACTCACCCCAGCCTCCCAAGATCAAACACAACCCTGAAGCGGCCCTCAATGAAATTGAGTTTGACACTCCTGCTTTAAAGACATGAAACAATGTGTCATACTTCTTTTCTGCAATTCCTTCCTTTCCTCCCTTTCCTTCCTTCCTTCCTTCCTTCCTTCCCTCTTTCCCACTTTCCCTCTTTCCTTTTGCCAGATCCACAAACTTCTTTTCCAAAGTGGCCAGTGAAACAAGTAAGTTTTCAAGGCTCCACATTTTCCTAATCAGAACTCATCTCTAAGTTTGTTACTATGGGAGAGCAATATGCAATCTGCTGATGAATCATTGGCATGTAGATAAATTACGTTTGATTGAAAAATACTAACTCACTAAATTGACTGCAATTTGCTGTGCATAATATGTATGAGATAGTAGTATAGGTTGGCTGTTTTAGAAAAAAATAAATCTAACTCCACTCCCTTGGGCTCACAGAATTAATCTTTGTAAAGTAGTTCATTTACCTGAATATAAAGCATCTAATTATATATAGTTCTATTTTGGCCCTGCCAAGGACATCTACAGATGGGGAATATCAAAGTCAAAAAAGTCACAGTGGTGGCTGCCATTGTGTGATCAAAGCTCCAGCCATTTTTTACATGGGAAAAAATAGGCAGGTCTCCAGATGAATTATGACACTGCAAACATTTTCTTGATATCCCCACCACCATCACTCTCAGTTTTAGAGAAACATTTATTCAGCAACAATCATTGAGTTTGTCTTACAAAAGTAGGTAACAGGTTACATGAATTATAAACAAGCAAAAGCATAAATCTCTTACAAGAACAATACAGCTTCTTTGGAGAGTTATTTCATATTAAAGAGATGCACAGTTTCTCATAGGTTTTGTTTGTCCTCACTGTTTCAACTATAGCAGTGATCAGAGACATTGTTCATTGTGAAGTGCTACTGATGATAGTTTCTACTTGGGCAATAATAACACATCTGCAGCAGCAGTGGGTTGCTCCCAGTTTGACCTGGTTCTGCAAACCAGTAGCAGCAGCGGTGGGAGTCTCTGCCCATTCACCCAGGATTCTTCTGTGGATGTGCAGAAGCTTCTGTGCACATGAACTGGTAGCAATGGGTTTTAGAATCCACTAGTGATCTGCAGGCAAACAACCAAGCTCAGAGACCACCAAAGATTCCATAGTTCAACATAAGCTAAAGATTTTCTCTTCTATGGGTACATTGTCTTCTATGGGTACATTTTCAGACAAGCTTCCCATCATCAAAGGAGCT
This sequence comes from Erythrolamprus reginae, assembly GCF_031021105.1. Classification (NCBI taxonomy): domain Eukaryota; kingdom Metazoa; phylum Chordata; class Lepidosauria; order Squamata; family Dipsadidae; genus Erythrolamprus; species Erythrolamprus reginae. Next base: position 152,946,940 of record NC_091950.1, on the reverse strand, counting down.
GATGGGTCTTATGAGTGAAACCTTGTAGAAAACAGAGTTCCCAGTTAATTTGAAACTTAGTGTTTCTTTCAGAACTTGATGAACAAATTGAACATGGAGAATGAAAAGAGAGCAGGCACAATCTCAAGCTGTGGGTAATAATTGTTTTGATGTAGCATCTGACAAAGTCTTAGCATCAAGGTTGCTCATAATCATGGTTGCAGAGACGGAATAAATTCAACTGAAAATATGGGAAATTATGTTCCTATTACATTCATTAAATTGACATACATACTGATACCAATGTTTGCAGGAGATTTGAATTTGGATTCTTCTGGGGAATCAATGAAGCAATACCTGGTTCCTAACTGAGATTTGATTGAAAATGAAGGTGCCAAAGATGTTCAAAACTCAGCAAAGGTCTTAGCACAAAGGATCATTCCTGCATAACAATATAGTGCTAATAGATATACTGTATATTATTTCAATTTTTTTATCTAACTTCTTAAAATGCTCTAGGTAACTTTTTGTGCTCATAGGAACAATGTGAGAAACATTATGGCTAACAACTAGGGTGAAGTTACTTTAATCTGAACTAATTTGCACTTCTGAAACTAATATGTGAACTATAAAGCAATTATCTCTCAATTTTGATACCTTTAGATCCAAAACAAAATTAAAAACTGAATATGTTTGGGGAAATTATATAATAAAAGGCACATCAATAGGAAAATCACTTGCAAGTATTTTATGCTGGGGATATTTTCTTCTTTGGGGTGGGATGGAATGGAGAGGGAAGGGAAGGGAGGGGAGGGGAGAGGGGAGGAGAGGGGAGGAGAGGGGAGGAGAGGGGAGGAGAGGAAAGGAAAGGACTCAGCGTTTCTCAAAGTAAACACATATCCAAACAGAGCAATTCTTTCTGCTGTGTGCTTTATCATCATCTGAGCAGATGCACCTGCCCTGGAAAATTCACAGTAGATCCAATCAGATTTATAGAATTCAGGGCACAATTTAAACATGCGGACAGGGAAATGTAATTTATTAAATAGCCCTAATGTGGTACAGAAGCAACAGTAGCTTCTATGGTGATGAAGCTGTAAACAATACTAAAAGTACAAGAAGGGGGTCTTATCAAATTGTCATCTGAGAAGCCTCTTGGCATCACTGGGCTCCTGGTAGGCATCGTGGTGGCAACAGAGAGCAACTCAAACTTTCAGGAGCTTCTGTGAGCCACCAGTGGTGCTGATGACTTGGCATATTAATTTGGAGCAATTACTGAATGTTGAACTGTGAGCAGCTTATGGGCTTGTAGGAGATTCACCCCAGAGCAGACGTTGCTAATGGGCATTGGCAGCTGACTAGGGTCTCATTCCAAGCCTATCTTAAATCACAAAAGAGCTTCTGGCCTATGCCCATACTTCTGGCCTATTCATAATTCTGGTTTTGAGTGTGGGGGAGAGGTTTCCCTATTTCTTCAACCAAGGAGCTTCTCTGATTGCTTTTCTCAATTTGTTTCTGGGCCCCCAGAATCATTTAGACAGGAACAGATTGCAATGGGATGATTGTTAGACAATTTGCTATTTAAGAGTCCCGGACTGTTGTCCAATGTCTATGTGTCAGTCTCTACCTGAAACCAAGAGGCTGGCCTTCAACATTCTGAAACAAATAAGAGCTTGTGTGGAAGAGCATTTTGTAAGATATTAACTTGTTGAAAAGTTAACAAAATGATGACCGTATTTATTTTAATCCTGCCCCCATTCACTCACTAATTTATTTAGACTTTTCCACTGTCGCCATGCATATCCTGACATGCCATTCAAAGGCCAAATGTGGTGTTCAGCCCCCAAAAAGTTACTTCTGAATTACAGATCCCTGTCTCTATGGGAATGTAATGTTTATAAATGAGTTATGCAAATATTATCTGCAGTTTGCTTCCTGGCTTTTATCTGCTGAACAAGGATGTTTATAAATAATGTACATATGCTGTTTATGGTCTACTTATATATATGCAAATGTTATAAAAATACCATAAGTCTTGAGTGTTTTCTTATTTCATGGATACCTAGCATAATGTTGTCCCAGGAGCATCACCTAACACTATTAAAAACCATTAAATGAAGAAACATTTCTTAATTAGTCAAGGAGGTGGGAAGAGAATAGTTAGGATTATACTTTAACATCAACATTTCTAATTCTGCATATTTGAATGAGTACATGAGTTGTCTTTGAATATGTAATTTTCCCATTTTAAAAAACTGAAATGTGCTCATTACTGGAAAATTACATAGAGAAATCTAAATATTGTTAGTAATAAAATGTAAGAATGTTGTATTAAGGAGGAGGGTGCGTGCACACATGTGTGCCTGCCCAAAGAGAGGAATACAAAAAATGTGTCTGAATTTAATGACAAGTTTCAAAAAAATTATTTTAAAATTTCTAAGTGAGATATTAAATAGAAAAAAGAAGAAAAAATCCCAGTGAGATTGGCTTTCCTTAAAATCACCCATCTTCTCTTCTTCCAAGGATGAAAATTGTTGGCTCTCCTATTTAAAATACATTTTGAAAAGGAATTTCTTCAAAGTATCTGAACCTTGGTCCACTCTCTTCCCATTTCCTGGTTGGAGTGAAATAAACAATTTAGAAGCCCAGTTTTAATGTGGACTCTCTTCCAGAGTCCTCTCCCCAGCTGGTGTTATTAGTACTAAAGAGATTGAATGAGAATTGGTTGAAGAAACATTAGCTTTTAAAATGTAAATCCTTCATCTCTATCCAGATGGCAGCTTGGTAACTAGAGCTTATCAGAAGTTCTTGGGAGGATATGATTCCAGCTCAACTTGATGCAACATCCATATTAATACAGCAAACACAAAAGAGCTGAAAACAAAATGCATCAACAACTTCTCCTTCCCCTGTCTGGGGCTGATATCATTTATTTGTCCCTTACTCTGGCCACTATGGTCACTTTTCCACTATCAGCATTGACAAAAATCAATTTTATTAGCAAATTTAATGTGGAAAGCAATCAGCCCCAAGATACCTTAGGTAGTTCTCAACCAACTTTGATATAGACTATTTATCTCTGTTGGTTACATATTGAATTTATTTATTTAGTGTATGGTATATTATACATGGACTAGCAATATATATTAACATGTCATGTAGATCAATAAAACACAATAAAATATAAATGTTAGAAAGATCTAGGTTCAAGTACCAGGGTCTAGGGCAGCTAACCATTGAAGTGCAACATTATTTATATATATATTTTTAAATCAGATATTGCACTAGTATACATGTTGTTCTAATGAGGTCTATGAATAATACTCTTAGAATTTACTTACCCATGGCTGGTTAAATAGGTCATAATAAGGAGCCAGGGTGGCGCAGCAGGTAGAGTGCAGTACCCCAGGCCACTGAAGCTGACTGTAGATCTGCAGGTCAGCGGTTCAAATCTCATCACCGGCTCAAGGTTGACTCAGCCTTCCATCCTTCCGAGGTGGGTAAAATGAGGACCCGGTTTGTGGGGGCAATATTGCCCTTAATAGTCCTTAAAAAGGACTATTGCTAACATGTTGTAAGCCACCCTGAGTCTAAGGAGAAGGCTGGCATAAAAATCGAATAAATAAATAAATAAATGGCTGGGTTCACACCATAAACCACAACCCAAAAAAACCCATATTATGACAGAGTTCAAACATCATTCTAAAGTATTGTTTATTCAGTTAATGGTTTTACTGTATAATATGTACAACACATTAAAATAATTCATATTATGTCTTAATAAATTTATCATGCAGTGACTTAAATGATGTTGTGCGAACTCCATGAATGGCTGTTTCTTTCGGGGCCAAATAGGTTCCTTCATAAATATTTAGAATCCATTTAGGTCATTGTATCCACCCCTTGCTCCATATAGCAATCCAAATTCTTTATGTTTTCCTGTTTTTAAATTGAAAGACACAAAGAGTCATTCTGGAATTGGGCAGTCTCTGAGTGTAATAAATAAATATGAAACATTTCAGAGAGATGAAGAATAAATGTTTCTTTCCCTGAACTGCTTTCATTGTTAGGAAGAGTTCTCCATCCTTGCCCAAAGTTTAATTGGAAATTGCCTTCCTGTAATCTAAATCCATTGCCCCATATCCTGAAAGATATGGAAGGAAAGAGAATAGATCCTTGCCATTTTCTATGTGACATTCTTTCAGATGTTTTAAGAGAGCTATTATAACCTTTTCAACTGTATTTTCTCCAGGCTAAACATAAATATCTCTGTGGATGCAGCCTAAAACTTAATTTGCCTTCTTTGCCCCTGCATCATGTTGTTGGATCATGGACCATTGCAAGATCTTTTTCTAAAGTATGATTACCAAGGTAAGTACAGCTTAACCTATATTTATTTATTTATTTATTTATTTATTTTATTTATTTATTTTTTGGATTTGTATGCCGCCCCTCTCCGGAGACTCAGGGCGGCTATGTCTATGTCTTTGATCTGTTTTCCTAAGTCTACAACTGTTCTGTCCCAGTGACGAACCCCACCAGGAAATGGGCCCCCACATGCTGATTTTACAAGATTTAAGTATTTAATTCTAACATTTTAGGGGCAGTGAGGTTTGGATTTAAAAGTTCAGCAAAAATCAGGAAATAAGTCTTTTTTAAAAAATAAGTTTTTATTCACAAATAGAAAAACAATACAATTTAAAAAGAATAGTAAACGACTATTACAAACATGTAATTAAGAGAAAGAAAAGAGGGTACGGAGAAGAAGAAAAAAGAAAAACCTAGCAAAAGAAAAGAAAGAGAAACAAGAAAGATGGACAGAGAGAGAAAAAGAGAGAAAAGAAAATAGAAGAAAAAGAAATAGAAAATAGAAAAAGAAAGGAAAATGGTTACATGGTATGTCATTTCCATTTTTTTTGCATTCCTGGTGAATCAAAAAGCAAACTTTATATATCTCCTTATTGCTTTATCTAATCCATATATCAATTGTTTACATTTTTATTGTGTTATTTATAGTTATCGATTATATCCATATATTATTTACTTGTTTATTAGTTATTTCTTCTGGTTTCAAGCCATTCATAAAGATTTTCCCAAATTGTGTAAAAGTCTTTCTCTTGTTTATTGTGTAGTTCAAAAGTGACCCTGGACATTTCAGCGCAATCCATGAGTTTGTTTATAATCATATTGTCTGTTGGGAGGTTATTATCTTTCCATATTGGTGCATATGCTAATCTCGCTGCAGTTATTATATGGATGATCAGTTAGTATTTTGATTTTACATATTGCCCTCTAACAAGCCCTAGAAGATAGGTCTCTGGTTTCAATTCTAAATCGAATTGCAGTATATCTTTTACCCATCCTTTGATTTTCAGCCAATAATTACGTGCCTGGGGGCATAGCCACCACAGGTGGTAGTAAGTTCCAAAATCTTTATTACATTTCCAGCATATGGGATCTATATTAGGATAGATCTTAGCCAACCTGGCGGGAGCATAATGCCAATGGTAAAACATCTTATAGAGGTTTTCCTTATACGGTACCGATAATGTTAATTTATAGATTTCTTTCCACAGTTTTGTCCATTCTTCTAAGTGAATTAGATACCCAAAATTCTTCACCTATGCCAACATGCTGTCTTTTACTGTTTCTTCTAAGTTATCAAATTTTATTAAATAATTATACATTTTTGTTATGAATTTTGTGGGTGGGCCTAATAAAATTTTGTCTATTATATTTAATTTATGGCTTATTCCATATTTTTCAGAATCAATTTTATATCTATTTTGAAGTTGTATATATGGAAATAAGTCTTTTCAATGCCAGCTGCTAATTAGAGTTCCCAAACGGGCCAGAGTTCAACAGAAACCAAAACAAATAATTTCTTTGATCACACATATCTCATTCACGGACTCACTCTGAATTGGCAGGAAGCCCGAAGATAATTAGTCCAACTTGCCAGTTTGTGATTCATAATTGAAAGAATAATAACCAAAGAGAGAAGTCCAAGTGAACAGCTGGAACATAACAAAAGTTGACTTCTGCACAGAAGCATCATGTGGCTATGCCTTAAATTGTCTAAGGGCATGGCCAATTTTTTTACAGATCCATTCACGCAGAGACCTCCTCTTGCTTAGCCACTCCTGCCTTCTGGCAGCTCTGTGTGCTCTGGCATCAAGAAGAGGCCCCTCCTCTTCTTCTGAGTCACTCATGTGTACCTTGGGAGGTGCAGAAGGCCCTGGTTGGCTTTCAGCCTCTGATACCACATCCACTCTGACCTCCTCACTATCGGATCCAGGTGCCAGGAACATGGGCCTAAGGTACCATACTCCAACCGTCTTTTGATCCTTGGGATCCGTGACCAGCAGCACGGGACATGGACAGGCGACAACAACAACTTATCTTTGTTCAATTAGATTCTATGACTCGCAGCTCACTTCTTCAACCTGTCAAGATCATTTTGAATTTTTTGTCTGCTTTTTGGGATATTATCTACATCACCTAGTTTTGTAATATCTGCAAATACTACTTTGCCATCCATATTGCTAATGTGAAATAAATAACTAAATAAATTGAAGAGTAGAAGGATTCAGGGCTGATCCCTGTGGAACCCATCTGATTCAATTTGATGAGGATACACTGAAGACTGTTCTCTGAGTGAGATTGCTTGGCCCAGTAACTTTCTCAAGGACCAGAATTCCCACCTTCACCCCCTTGAGAAAATAACATGTCTTGTCTTTCCTTGCTCTATATGAAAGAGTGTTTTTTTAAAAAATTTCCATGGGCATAAGATGTGCCATGTAGTCCAATGTGTATCATGGTGGGAAGGATCCTATGATCCTTCCTTAAACAAGAAGAGAATTCCCTAGCCATGTTTCTAGCATGGCTATCTCAAATCTAAAATAGTTATACAGTGGGGGAAAGGGTATTTAGTCAGACACCAATTGTGCAAGTTCTCCCACTTAAAAAGATGAGAGAGGCCCGTAATTGACATCATCGTAGACCTCAACCATGAGAGACAACATGAGAAAACACAACCAGAAAATCACATTGTCTGATTTTTAATGAATTTATTTCCAAATGATGGTGGAATTGTAATTTAATATCATAAATAAGGATGAACCCAGTTTCATCTTCAAACGAAATTGTTCCACCAAAAAATAACAGGCAAGAATGATAATCTTCTAAAGGAAAGCTGGGTCACCTTAAATCCATTTAAGGCTAAGATGGCAAATAATGTATATATTAATATAAATATGTGAAGCTGTATAGAAATTTGGAGCAGCAATGCAAAGCTAAAGAAAGGCAACTACGAATGAAGAATGACAAATAACTAGAAACCTACATAGATTCCACAAAGTTTATTACATGTAATCATCAGTTTAATTATACTTTCAGATTGTCAAAGGAGAAAAGTTCTCAGGTTGGATTCCACAGGGTAGAAAGATAAAAATGTACCACAGAAACAGTACACAATACCTCTGAATACTATAAACAGGAAAGGTAAATATTTAAAAAGCTATTCTGGCATTCCCATACAACTGGGACCTCATACAGCTTTAGAAAAATGTCCCTTTCTAAGAGTACCGTATTTTCCGGCGTATAAGACGACTTTTTAACCCCTGAAAATCTTTTCCAAAGTGGGGGGTCGTCTTATAGGCCGGATACTGCACCCATTCCACAGCCGCGGGCGGGAGGAGGCCGGGAGCGGGATTGAGGGGGGGGAGCGGACCCGTGCTCACTTTCGGCTCCGGGGACTGCGGGTGGCTATGGCGCCGAAAGGAAAAAGCGCTGCTGTTGCTGCTGTTGCTGCCGCCTGAGGCGGCGGCACTCGAATCTGGCGTGGTGGAAAATCTGGAGGCAGGCAAAGATTTTCCACCACGCCAGATTCGAGTGCCGCTGCCTCAGGCGGCAGCGACAGCAGCAACAGCAGCGCATTGATGAAGCCGGCGAGGGAGCTCCGGAATCGGTTGGCGCTCGCCCGACGCCTTGTTTTTTTATTTCCCCCTTTGGTTTCTCTTCACAGGTGGGAGTTTGGGAGGCAAGGGAGCGCTCGAGGAGACAGCGTCTTGCGGCATCGCTCAGCAACTTCTTTTTCCTTTCGGCGCCATAGCCATCCGCAGTCCCCGGAGCCGAAAGTGAGCGCGGGTCCGCTCCGCCCGCCCGGTTTGCAAGCGGCGGAGATCCCGGGCTGCTTGGCCGAGCGGGGCTTCCATTCAGGACGGGGGCAGGAGGGAGGGAGGGAGGGAAGGGAAACGCAGCCCTTTGCCTCAACCCGCCGGCTCCAGGGACTGCGGGTGGCTATGGCGCCGAAAGGAAAAAGAAGTTGCTGAGCGTCCCTTCGTCGTAAACCCGATGGGAGGCGATGCCGCAAGACGCTGTCTCCTCGAGCGCTCCCTTGCCTCCCGAACTCCCGCCTGTGAAGAGAAACCAAAGGGGGAAATAAAAAAACAAGGCGTCGGGCGAGCGCCAACCGATTCCGGAGCTCCCTCGCCGGCTTCATCGAAGCGCTGCTGTTGCTGCTGTCGCTGCCGCCTGAGGCGGCGGCACTCGAATCTGGCGAGTGCCAGCGCCGCTGTAGCCACCGTTGTGGGAGGAGCCTCAGAAAGAAAATAAGAGAGAACAAGAGAGAGGGAGAGAGGTGATTCTTGAAGCATATGGTAAAAAGCACCCAAATAATAAGAAACACCCCCCCAGCCCACACCTGTGTTTGAAAAGAATAAAAGACAAAAAAAAACCCAGCCCTCAACTGGTTTTGGAAATGATTCGAGTGTGTATATACACACACACACACACACACACGTAAGGGGGGGAGAGAGACAGGGATGGAAAAAGAGGAGAAGTGAGAGGGAGAAGGAATGAGGGAAAAAGGGAGGAAGAGAGAGAAATGAGAAACATGAGAGAAAAAAGGGGGAAAGACAGGAGAAGAACCCAGAAATGAGACAGTGGTATAAATTTGAGGAGGGATGATTGATGATTGACTGTATTTATAAGGGGATGTTACATGGGATTGTATATATGAGGGGGTTGTGTGTGTGTGTGTGTGTGTGTGTGTGTGTGTGTGTGTGTGTGTGTATTTATTAGATTTGTGTAATTTTGGTTGGTGGTGTGCCCCAGGATTTTGTAAATGTAAAAAATGTGCCGCGGCTCAAAAAAGGTTGAAAATCACTGCTCTAGCAGGTGGTAAATCAGCACTCCTTTTAACTGACAAGGGACCCATTTCCCAGACTTTGATCATTTCCCCAGGTATTTTTGTACCTACTTGACCAACATTATTAGTGGTTGCAAAATTGAATGTTAAACTGGATGCATTTATTTCTGCCTGTTTGTATTTGTTCTTATGTTTAACCATTGAAAATGTACTTTTCCTCCAAAAAGAATCATCTTTCCATATTTCTTAGGCAACATTTTAAAATAACTTTAAAAGCTGAGGTCATATTATTCACCCTGCTCTGTATCATAGCACACTGCACAGTACTGAAAATTGGCAGGGTCACTAATTAAACCCGACAAGTTAAAATCTGTTTAAGTGACATTGCAAGAGGATAAAGACAGAAAGTGCGGAAAGAGGAAAAAATGGATGGGCTGTTTGGATTGCCATATCATGAAATCACATACAGATTCTCATTCCATAATAGATTCTCACATAGGTGTCAGCATGCTGCATGTTAGACTGAAAGATACCTGCAGAATAGATGGTAGGAGAAAGAAAAATAGCCAGGTTCACCTTTTTGTGTTGACAAATTATGATGAGTTATAATAATAAACTTAATTGTGGTGAGGAGAAATATGAGAGGCAGACAAGACAGATAGACAGAGACATATGGAGAGATAGACAGAAGAGTGCTCCCACTTGGCTCTCTCTCTCTAAATAATTCATTCATAATTTTAACAATAAGATCTTCATCATTAGTAATTAAAATATTGTGTTATCATGTCCAGAAATGATTTTTTTCTCAATGCAAGTACATCATAGACCTAGACTCAGTTTTTGACAGTCAGAAGAGGGGTAGTCTTATACGGCGAGTATATCTCAAATTCTATATTTTAACTGGAAAAGTTAGGGGGTCGTCTTATACGCCCAGTCGTCTTATACGCCGGAAAATACGGTAATTAACTTTTGTAGGTTGATTTGCAAGCTAATCTTGGCTTTTCACTACATATGTAGCCAAAATCTGGCTATGTAAATAGCATGAATTGCAAAATGTTTCCTTAGCTAGAAAGTTTAATTTAGCTAATCAAGCCTTTTTGATTTTATTAGATTTTGGATTTAAAAATTAGATCAAAATCCTAAATTAAAAATTAGATCAAAATCCTAAATTAAAGACTCACAAATCTCTTAATATTGAAGAGGCTTAAGGATGTATTTAAATTTCTTCCACTAAAATCAAACTTCAAAATGCTGTGTTATGGATCTCTCCCCCAGCCCTCCCTTTTTAAATGATTTTTTTTTTTTACAATATCTGCAGTCAGAATATGGTAAAGTTCTAGGTCTGGACAGACCCTTAGGGACATCAGCTCAATTAAGCCAGAAAGTTTCAAAGTCTTCAAAGAGTAATAGATGCTTGAAACAAACTTCCAGCAGACGTGGTTGGTAAATCCACAGTAATTGAATTTAAACATGCCTGGGATAAACATATATCCTTCCTAAGATAAAATACAGGAAATAGTATAAGAGGGGCCAGTGCGATCTTGCTTCTGCACCTGTTGAGGTAGCGAAATCGTGCATGGAGCTGCAGGTGTGCCCGTGTTTCGGCAAGGTTTTTTTTACATCCGTGCATGCCGAAACATGGGCGCACCTGCGGCTCCGTGCATGATTTTGTTATCTCCACTGGGCCTCAAGCACTTACGAGCCGCCGTGCTGAGCGCAATTGTAGCCCACTGCTGTATATGTCATAGATATTTCCACATCCTACTTTTCACCTTCACCCTCAGCTTCTTTAGCAAAGCAGTGGTCATTTTGGAGGTGTATTTGGGGTCGTTATCATGTTGGAATACTGCCCTTGCAGACCAATTTATTCTATTTTTTTCTATTCTAAATCCAGTGTTTGAAATGGACTGTTTAAAGGAGGTAAAAGAAAAAAATCATGCTAAAATCAATTTAGGGGTGGGGTTTTATAAATAGTTATCCTGGGCCTGAAATTCTAAATATTATGCTGGGTTTTGTAATTTGACCGGCTTCTTTGCAGTTGCTATGCAATCTTGTTAACTGTTAAAAGAACTAATTCTATTTTACAGGACACCATCTGTCATCCAAAAAGTAAGATCTAGATTAGCTTCCATGTGGACATTATCCAGAGAACAGATCTGCTCTGAAGATTAGAAAGTCACAGAAACTTTCCCACTCAATGTGAGGACCTCCTAATATTGCTTCTTGGAAGTGATCATTAAAAACTTCAAGTCCAACTCCCTACTCAATGCTGGCATCCAAATTAAATCAGCCCAGTCAGATATCTATCTCTCTGTATTCTGTTTGAACACACTGAGTAATCCTAACAGAGCTTTACCTGTGTTAGCATTTTGTTCCTGAATATTCACATCCCATCAAGAGAATGGAGAATATGGTAAAAGATTAATGTGGAAGAAGTAGCCACATTTAGTTCATACTGGCATGTAATCCACCAAAGCTGTTGCCTTGGTGGTGCAGTGATTAGAAAACAGTATTGCAGACTAACTCTGCCCACTGCCAGGAGTTCAATCCTGACTGGCTTAAGGTTGACTCAGGTTTCCATCCTTCCAAGGTCAGTAAAATGAGGACCCAGATTTTTGGGGTCATTATGCTGCCATTGGAAACCACTTAGAGAATGTTGTAAAAGACTACGAAGCAGTATATACGCCTAAATCCTTTTGTTACTGCTCTCCCATTGCCTAGAACTCTTACTTCGCTACAAAGAAGCTTTATAAGGTAGGGCTGTTTTTGTGTACCATTTATACACTCCTTTTGTGTGGCAAGAACTAACAGAGGAAAATTTGAAGTTTCACACAGGCAGCTAAGAATGCACCTCTCACAGAGAAGCTAAGAGACCACAGGGAGAAGCAAGAATTGATTCATTGTCAGTTTTATAGGACTCCACGATGAACTCAGATTGATAAGGTGCAGGATTGGATAAATCATAATGTAAACAAAAGGACTATTTTTCATGGGTTGTATTTACAATGGCGGTAGCTCGCTATATTTTCCAGGGAAATATATGTTCTTGTCAGAAAACTTCGGGAGAAGTAAATGAGTTTGCATCACATGAGTAGGCTTAAATGCCAGACTGAAATTTAGTAAACGACTTTGTACTGTCTCTTTTTCTTCATTAAAAGGGGAACGTTTGTCTCTGTCCTTTGACACAGTTAATAACATCTCTGGGACCTGTTCTTTGGACTCCTCAAATCATGCCTTGATTTAAACAGCAACAAAAAATATAGTTCCTCTGAAGAGAATGATCCTCACAGAAGAAGAGATGAAGTTCTTATAAACATATTCTGTATGGTCTACAACCAATACATTAGGATCAGGGATGGAATCAAGGTTAGGTTTACATTGCTGCAGTCTGTAATAAGTACTGCCTTGGTTCGTGGTCTTCACTTTATGAAAAGGAGCCAGCATGAGCTTTGTTGATATACACATTTATTTCCTACTACCATTCAAGGAAAAAAGAATACTATCTTAATTTAAGATATAATTTGACTGTCATTTATTCTCTTTATGCCTTGTCTCATTTGTTGAATTGCTTCCAGATTATATACCTATATCCAGCGGTGGCTTCCCGATTCTACTACTGCTGGTTCGCTCAGGGATGTGCCACATGGTCATGCACATGTTGCGCATGGATGCATGCACAGTACTAAAAAAACCTTCTGTACATGGACAGAACCGAAAAAATATGGCAGCGCCTATGGCACTACAAAGAGAACTGGCTTGGCCTGGGTCGCTGCCGGTTGCAGTGGCTCAGGCCACCAAGTTACTAACGGTTCTGTAGAACCGATCCGAACTGGTAGGACCCCAACTCTGCCTATATCTATATTTCCTTCTATGTTATATAGCTCACACGTACCCATAGAGGATGTGAAAGTTTGTGCACTATCATTAATTTAATCAATAGGGTAAAAAGCTTATTTTGATCACTTTATCTCTTTCTTATTTTTCTATGAAATGTTATAACATTTTAAATCGTATTTATCATTTAACAGAAAGCTACATTAATCTTTCTTTAAAAAGGAAATACAGTAAGCCAAATCAGATTTCTTTAAAAAATATATTTAAAGTTATGAGAATATAAGAAACTTATTTGTTTGTTTGTTTGTTTGTATGCCGCCCCTCTCCGAAGAATCGCCTACACTTCATTAGGCCTCCTTCCAAGAGTTAATAACCAATACTGCTTTAAAATGTATCTCTTTATCCCATGTTGCAATTCATGACTGATACTACTTATTAAACTAACTCCATTTTCTACATATAAGTCTGAGCAACACAAAATATTATATTAGAATTCAGATAGGGCTGACATTTTTGTATTTGACCATATCTATGGCTTGGGTCAAGTTCCTTTGGCAAAAGCTGTCTGAAATGATATGGTGTTTCCTGTTTGAACAATGGGTTAGACTCAGTGATTGGCTACCAAAATTTTTACTACCACACTGTGGGCGTGGCTTACGCATTTTGTTTCAACATCTTTCAGTGCAAATTGGGTGCTCTGGGGTGGAGCTCCATTTTTGCTGCCCCACTGTGTTCCCCCCGTACGAGCAGTAGCCCACCCCTGGTTAGACTAGAAGACCAAAGGATAGGAAGAAAGATAGTTAAATCAGGTTTTCATGAACACCATTCGTTATATTCTCCTAATCATTTCATTCTTGATAATCATCTTTGCTTCCACTATATCAATACAAGAATTCATACATTTTGTTCTTTTCACTTTTTTTATTTTTGAGGATCTCTTCATCTTCAGTCAGATAAAACTCTCCATCTTTCCATTCCTCTCAATATGCACACTCTTCCTTTTTATATTTGTGTTTCCATGATTCTCATTCTTTCTTTCTGATCAAATGACATCAATGTGGTTCGCATAATGGCATTTCTGAAAGGGCTGCATTGTAAACAGGAGATAAGATGTCCTCCACTTCTGTTCAGTTTTAACACAGAAAGTTCACTTGACTTTTTGAAAGCACCTTTGGGACAACAATGACCTGAGTTTCTCCATAGAACCAGTGGTGCATTGCTACTGGTTCACAACAGTTTGGATGAACCAATAGCGGCAGTGGCAAGAGGCTCCACCCACTCACCTAGACATCATCATAGATTATCTGCACATGCACAGAAGATTCTGTGCATGTGCAGAAGCACCATACATGAGCAAAGTGAGGGTGCATGCATGCATGTTTACAGTTCTGAACAGGTAGTGAAGGTAAGTTAAACCCACTACTGCATAGAACCTACCCCAAAAATGGTTTGACCTACATATAGAATGTACTGGCATATTGTACCCTTCATTCTCAGTTTTTCATCAATCAAATCAATCATACTTTGCATTCATTCATTTTCCATTTGTACACTTGAATAGACTATAAATTGATCCATGAATGTTCAATTAATATATTGAAGCAAACTGACATTTAGGTAAACAAATAGCAAACAGTAGCCATTTTCATTAATTTTTGGATCTTCAAATACTTTCTTCTTTCATTGCTGCCCAACTGTTCATCTTGTCTAAGATATTTTTTCTCCCATGGATTATTCAAACCTTTCCTCTAAATGCATCCCAGGTTGTTCCATTATCACCATTCACTAGAATGTGAAAAGCAGGTCTTTTCAATCTATCACATGGCTGCCTAGCTGACTGTGAGAGGATGGTTACGTAAGCAAAAATGCCATGCTATTTCCTGTCACTTCCTTTCTCCTGAAAGCTTGACAAGGGTCATTCTCTTTAAAAGGAATGCTGCTATTTAAGAAAAGGAGCTGATTTGTTTGTAGAAGGAGTAGGGCAAAATTTCTAAGTTTTTTTCAGAAGCAGGGTTGTTAGGTTCCAATACTGAAGAGGGCAGGAGGCTGGTGGAGTGACTTCATATTAGTTACAGTGAGCACCTTCAGCAAAAGCTCTACCCAAGCCCCCAGTTTAAATAGAGCATCTCAGCAGAGAGGGACCAATCAGCAACAAGTACCTTTACGAGTCTGCGGAGAAGGACGGCATACAAATATAATAAATTATTATTACTCAATAGAGGGGACCGGATTGTAAACAGTTCAGGTAATATGCTAATTCCAGGACACAACCTGGGCGGGGAAAGAAAGTTAAAGTGATGATGAAATAATGGAAGGGAAGAGAAGGACATTGTGGGAAGCCACTGTGTTTCACTGTAACCAGCAATGCATCTCTGTGTGTTCTCTACACAGGTTTGCTGAAAAACCTCTTTGCAGCAAAGGAGTAGTAAAACATAACTCCTTGACAGCCCAAGAGAAGCTTGCAGAGGATCTTAGCTATAGCAGACGTACTCTATCTATGTATGAGAGAAGCAGCCACTCAGCTGAGTAATACCCAAATAAGCAAAATTCCATGCAGGTTACAGGCCAGCAGAAAAACCTAATAACCATGGGCTAGATCAGTGTTTCCCAATCTTGGCAACTTGAAGATATTTGGACTTCAACTCCCAGAATTCCCCATCCAGCATTCTAGGAGTTGAAGTCCAGATATCTTCAAGTTGCCAAGGTTGGGAAACACTGGGCCAAAGAACCCTAGAGAACGGATCAAGTTCAATTTTTTTTTTAAAAGCAGGATAATTTTGTTAGTCTCCATAATTTTGGAGATCCGGGTAATCAATCTAATGAAGACTTAGGAGTTTAGTGGGAAATCCTAAAGAGGTATGTCACATTGATTATAGTCAACCAAGGTCAACCACTATTAACAGTTCACCATTAATGATGGGCGAACTGAACCCGCACAATTCGGGACCATTCCGAATTTTGCAGTGTTTGGTATGCCGAACACGAACCCAAAATTTTTTCAAACTTTGGGCAAATTTCGGGGTCGTGTTCGGCGTTCGGAGCTTTGACGTCACCGGCAGGTTGCTAAGGATGCCAAGGTGATCACTTCCTGGATTCCATGGAATCCAGGAAGTGATCACCTTGGCATCCTTAGCAACCTGCTGGTGACTTCAAAGCTCCGCTCCCAGAATCTCTCTGTGGGAGGGATTCCCCGTTCAGGTTTGAGTTCGGGTTCGGTTCGGGTTCGGCCGAATTTTGCATAAAGTTCGTCCGAACTTGCCAAACCCGAACACCATCACTATTCACCATACCAGCAATAACCACCCACAAAAGAGAAACAAATGCAGGGGAACTCAACAGAATGCAATGGGAGAGTTAAATATGTCTGGTAGACAGAAGGGGCAGAGACAAGAATACTGGAGAGATTACTTGTAAATCAAACCAAAAAATGTGGACAGCAGTAATGAAAGGCAATTTAGGGCAGCCAGGAAGTGTTTGCCATAACACCAATAGCAGCAGGAAAGGCCCCAGCCAAACAAACCAAAATGGATTTTTTTTTAAGGGTCAAATGGGACTGGATCTAATGCCTATGAGAGGTAGAGGCAGAGACAGTATTAGAAAGTGTGACTGTGGTGGTGGCATCAACAGTAATTCTAATTTTGCAATGCTCACAGCATGGACCACCAGTCCAAATAATCAGGTAGTTGCTAGGATGTAATCAGAGGTGGTTGGTGGGATGTAAAATTGGTCTATAGGTGAGTTAAAGGCAGAACTGAAGAAATAATGGAGAACTATTAATAGAAAGTACAGAATAGAAATCAGATTGTTGAGGACTTAGGAACCTATAAGGAAAATAGCAAAATAGAAGTTAGAGTAGAGATGGATAAAGAATGTGGCTTAGAAAAATATATATACTCTGTAGAAAAAGTAGATGAAGGAGGGAGACCCTGATTGTAAATTAGAAAATAAAATAGGTGGTCTTTTCTTTGCAATGAAAAAGCTTTTTTATAAAAAATAAAATAAAATACTTTCCAACCAGAATTGATGTGTGCACATCCTGCTTGAGATCCATATCAACCCTGAAACCTAGGTAATGACACCCATTCATACTTTATGGCATATATTGTAGCTCTTTGATTCAAACTTAAATCTATACCTTCACTTCCCTGCATGTATTTATCATTGGGAGATGTGGCCACAAATCTTTTCTGGCAGACCAGCCTGCAGCTGCCACCTCTTCTCATCATACTTGCCAGCATTTGAAATCTCAGCAGAGTAGAACAGCTGCACTGGCTTATGGGCAAATCTAATTTTGGAAATACGCATACCCACTCATGTCTGCCCATCAGCCCTTCCTTCTTTCACCCTTTGGTGAAATGTTCACATTTTACTATCGTAGTTTAAAGACAGAAGCTGTGTTTCCTCTTCTTCCCCATCCCTAATTTTCTTTCCCTCCCTTTAATTTGTGGAGAGGCAGGGAGTTGGCTCTGATGGTGACTGCTCCTTGCTAGAAAATTGCCTGGATTGGCGCATTGATTTATTGTTATTCAGGGTTTTGTATGTCATCTAAAGTTTTCACTTGTTGTAACCTGTCCAACCTATTTCAAGTTAGGAAGGTTATATAGGCTGTAAAATAAATAAAATACTTAGAATGATGTTGCACCTCTGCCCTCCCTTCTCTCTAATGTTCAGCAAATAGATACATTTTGTTACATCTGAGCATAGTGTTTCTTCCATCAGCATACACAGCACATCATTATAACAATTTGGATAAATCATGGGTAGGTTCTAACTTACCTCGCTGCCAGTTTGCTTCCTCCTGTGCCTCATTGCTGCACACGCGCTCATATGCAGTACCAAAAAAATATTTTAAAATCCAAATAAAAAGTTGAAAACACGTGCAGTGCTGGAAATTCAGCATCTGTGCATGCTCAGAAGGAAAAAAAACCTGGTAAAAAATTACCTCCAAATTTTTTTACCAAATAAAAATATTCCAAAAAAAGATGGTGGCTTGCATGGACTGGCACTGACCAAATTGGTTCCGTGACATCATTGTGACATCACCAGTGGGTTGCTATCTGTTCAGCCAAACTGGTCTGAACCAGGAGAAACCCACCTCTGGGATAAATTCTTATTGGGATATAAAATGAATAGTCTAGCTTACCAGGATTGATTGCATTTTTTAAAATTTATTTTGTCAAGCATCTATAACATAACAGATATAGGTATAAACATGTTTATGACTATATAAATGGATACAAATAAAGGGGGACTTTAGGACAGGGATGGTAGGCACAATGGTGCATTTATGCACGCCTCTTACAGACCTCTTAAGAATTTCTGACACATAATATATTTATTATTTATTTATTTATTAGATTTGTATGCTGCCCCTCTCCCCTACTAATTCCCTACTAATGGTAAATGGTGATTAGGGGACTGGAAGCAAAAACATATCAAGAACGGTTGCTGGAATTGGGTATGTATAGTTTAATGAAAAGAAGGACCAGGGGAGACATGATAGCAGTGTTCCAATATCTCAGGAACTGCCACACAGAAGAGGGAATCAAGCTATTGTCCAAAGCACCTGAAGATAGAACAAGAAGCAATGAGTAGAAACTATTCAAAGGGAGAAGCAACTAATAATTAAGGAGAAATTTACTGACAGTTAGAACAATTGACCAGTGGAACAGCTTGCCTCTAGAAGTTGTGAATGCTCCAACACTGGAAGTTTTTTAAGAAGAGATTTAAAGAGATTTTCTATTTAACTACAATATAGTTCAGGAATAATCAGAAGTTAAATTTTATAACAAGCACGCAGATCTTTTCAATTTTGATCTTTTGAATTTTATCTACTTTATTTTAATCTTCCCAGAGTAATTTTTTGTGAAATGGGTGGTTATCAAAATCAAATAAATAGAGGTGATCCTTGTAGAAAAATTCCCTTGTTTAATGACTTGCTTGCATTTATGACAGTGATATGAAAGTAACTTTGTAATTAATCCCCACATTTGTGACTTCTTTATGACTAGTTAGACTTCTTTATTTTCCTGTTTGCTCCCCAGAATATTAATCTTACATATGTATTCTAATAACTGCAAAATCGTAGGTCAAATATTAATAGAGTTAAATACAATCCGGAAAGTTTCTTAATAATATATTCCTCAAGTGCATGCCTTACTAATGAATTACAATTGTGTGGATTCTGTTGAATAAAGAAAACCAAATTCTCTATGTATAAATAATAAGTTACTTCGTGTTAGGGAAGTTCCAGAGCCACTAACCCAGGGGGCTGGTCTGGATCAATTATTGATTTTGAATAATCCATGACAGAAGAAGAGGTTTCAAAGCACCTTCAAAGCTTTTGATTTAGCACCTGTCTTTTTTTGCCCCTCATAGGCCTACCTAGAGAAAAACTGCAATATATGTAGAACAAAATAAGTAGAGTTATTTTGAACTAAAGCAGACCAACACCAACAAGGGAAAGTAGTTTGAAATAAGTCTTCCTTTCACCCTCCATCCTGGTTAGTATAACCCAAAGGTTAGCACATCTTGTAATGTGTTCAAACCAAAGACTGGGACATAACACTTGTTATAGATCTGATATAGAAGAAATTACAAATAAACGTTACCATAATTTGTCCATGTTTGCAATGCTATATTTTCCCAAGTCATTCATCATGCTCTCTTGTTTAATAAATTGTGGCTACTAACCGGGGGTGGGTTCTGCTTACCTTTCATTACCGGTGCGCATCATGACATTTTGCATGCGAGAGCTTGCTACTCTCACGTGTGCACATCCTGCCACGCGATTCTACTTGCAGCAGAGGTGGAGTAATGATGTGGACACAGAGCTGGATTTAAAACTGGGTCATTTTTATCAAATAAAATTAATCAATATTTAATTAATTTAATTCAACCTAACATGGACCCACATAGATCAACTGAATTACTTCCGGGGCAGAAATGACGTCAGAAAAACTTCAGGGGCAACTATGGGTGTAGCTCCATGCTGATCCGGGTGAAGGGGAGCGCCCTCACCTGGATCCCAGCCATGCCATGCATGTGGGAGGTCTCGCTGTCCAACCCCGTAAAGGTGATTGGAATGGGCGAGACCCAAAGGCAGGTTCTCCCCAAATTGCTCAGATCGAATTAAAGGCACCATGAGCCCTTGGAGAGAATCTGCCAATCATTCCCAAGATGCCCAACGGAGAACACGCAGTTGCTAAACACCTCGCAATTTCCGCCCCTAACCTGCCAACCCAATGACCAAAGGTAAGCCAATTAGCACTAATCGGGAAGCAAAGCACTCCCTAACCATCCATCCCACACCGCAGTGTGGAATAGGCGAAAAACGGTCGCAGAAAATACTGAAACCGCCAAAAATTCCTATTCGGCCCCCTAAGGGCGACCCTGGTAGCACACTGAAAGATAGGGAGGGAGGGCGGGTGTTCACCTGCTCGTTGTCAGGGGCGAAAAGGAAGCCCCGAGCCTGTGCAGCTCCTTTTATAGAGCTGGCAGGCTCCGCCCCTGGCAACATCATCAGCAATGGCCGATGACCAGGCATGGCCGGGATCTCACGAAATCTTGCGAGATCCTGGCCACAAAATGGTGGCATGCCATGAGGTCGCATCTCCCTGGCCCTGCAGCAAATCCGGGCCTGAGGTAAGTCGCTGGCCAGGCATTCTGTAGAATTTGAAGGAAGAAGGAAATTTGAAGCCAAAACACCGATGGGAAGCCAGAAAAAAGCACCAATTCTATTTCTATACATGTGCCGAAGGTCATTTCAACCCCCACAAAAAAGATGGTGGCATGCACTAACTAGGAAAGACAGCACCAAAACTGTCACACCTAAATTGCATCATCAGTGGACTGCTACTAGAGCGCCCGCACAGGACCCATCCCTGCTACTAACAGCATAAGTGCATTGTTCACCATTTCTAAACTTTTTAAAATAAATGAAATGTCAGGTTCACAGAAGGAACTTCCCTCCCTTTCATAAGTTTACCTACATTCACCTTCACATTATTTGTTTATGTAAAATAGTTTATGTCCAACTTGTTATAAATGTAATTAAAATGTTTGCACATATTTTAAACAGCAAGCCACACAATATATTAAATAATAGCACCACATCTAAAATACGAATATTAAAATAAATTCCAGCAGGCATAAACCTAACAATGGTATGGATTCTTTCTGCTGCCTAATCCAGTAAAAGGGAGGCATATTGTTTTGCTGTCAAGCAGTTCTTAATGTTGAAAAGTTGCAATTTTACAGGAAGCTGAGCAGGCTGATTTCATGGTCTGTACTAATCTCACTTCTCTGCATGTCAACATGAGTAAACACATTGATTCCAGACAAAAATATCTTCCCCCTGTTCTATTTCAAGACAAGTTTCTCTCTTGTATGAAAATCTGGTGAGACAATTTTTGTTTTCCCCAATTAAGCATGAAATGTCAAAACTTCCCTGCAGGTACTTTCTAGTATAGTTGTATTAATTATGCCCTTTAATCAATTCTAATTTTGCTGCATGTTTCCCCTTCTAAAGCTGATCTTATTGATGGCTTAATTAAAACGATTCATTGCACATTCCTGAAAGAGCTTTTTTAAATTATCCAGAAGGAAAGAAGTGAATTAAATCCATAGGTCACATTTAAAATAATAATTCCAAAGCCCCAAATGCAATGCATATTAGGAGATCTTTATATATATGTTCTGTCTAATTTTCTGTCTAATGTTGGCACTGATTTCAGCTTTCCCACATTTTTATAATTCTTATAATTCCCTGGAATAATTTAGTTCTTCTAAATTAGTCTTATAAATTCTTACATACTATATTCACATAATAGAAACCAAATTTCTGTGATCAATTCTTTGTCATAGCTTGTTGTGATGTTTTGTTGGTTTTGGCTTGCTTTCAAAATCTGACAAATTTGCAGCTCAATAAATGTCAATTCAAATGTAAGTCAAACATAAATAATACCATAATTACATCTGAAGCCTTAGGTAAGTTTTAACAGAAGGATAAAAGTTGCAAAAAAAATTAAGAAATGCTCCCATTGAATGGTTGTTATTAACTACTAAAGATTTTTAGTTGATATCTACTGGACTTCTCATGGCATAGCTTCTATATGATTCCTAATCAGAGCTACTCTGAAAGCTTAGGAACACTTTCTCAGTGAACTCAGTGGACTTAGAGAATTTCGCACATTTCCCCCCCACACAGAAAAAAAATTGCTTCTGTGCATGTGCAGAAGCAAAATCCAAGATGGCGGCACCCACAGACCAGCACCACAGAACAGGCTCCATGATGTCATCACCACTTTACTAACAGCACTAAAGAACCGGTTAAATCCAGAAGGAACCCACGTCTGTGCTACTTGCCCTGTGAAGAATTTTGATATTAAAGAGTCAACAGGTTAAAGAGGAAGGAATGTTTCTCTCCTTGTATATTTTCCATAATGGTACTTAAAGATAAATAATGGAAAGTAAATATTTTTAGAGAGTCCGGTGACTAGTCTAAATATGAGAGCCTTTGAATAAATTGTTTCCCTCACCTCATGGCACAATTCCAAAACATCAGAAGAAATTGCTTCTAATTTTTTCATAGGAGGCCGCAGAAGATCCACATTGGACTTTCCTCTTTGTTGGAAACTTGGAGTGGGAATGATTCAAAATCATTTGTCTTCAAAGGGTTTCCCAGTAAACGAAAAATAATTCTGATAAGCTGTTAAAACACAGATTGTACTTCCTAATACAATCTAGTCTAGTCCATCCAGATGGGGAAATATTATTCTTTCCACCCAGGTCTTTTGCCTTCAGCTACTCTAGGAAAACAGAAAAGATGATGCTTTGAATCTTCCTATCCAAAGCCAAAAAGTAGCAAGCCTTTAGTTTAGCAAACCTTATGCCAATCCTGAAAAGCAAAGGGAATTAGGTTACCATTCATTCTTGCAAATGGAGAAGGTTTTAATGAGACAATGAAATCAAATCCATAGATAGTACCAGGGATGAAATCCAGCAGGTTCTGACAGGTTCTGGAGAACCAGTAGTGGAGCTTTTGAGTTGTTTGGAGAACTAGCAGATACCACCTCTGGCTGGCTCTAGAGTGGGGTGGGAATGGAGATTTTGCAGTATTCTTCCCCTGCCATGCCCAAGCTACGCCCACAGAACAGGTAGTAAAAAAAATGGATTTCACAACTGGATAATACTGTAAAAATAAATGTTTAAATGTTTGTAGGCAATCCCTTCTTTTGCTATGTCACCTGAGTATTCCTCAGATTTATAAATTCTAGATGATAATTCAAAGCCAACCTCTCATTCCTTTTGGAGAAGTAATTCTTCATTGATGATGTTTTAGGCATAAATAGTAAATCAGAAACTAGCTAGGTTTTTAACGTTTGATGGAATTAGAAAGCGCATTCTCCAACTCCTGCTTTATTTAAATCAGAATACAGGGGAGAAGGAGCGTTGTACTTACCTGATACGCCTTTTCTCATGGAATGGAGCTAGTCTCCAAGGATGGGAAGTCACCATCCCTAGCTAATCAGGACTGAGTCTGAAATGGTATAAATAGCACTCCTGTGCCTCAGTTCCCCCTCTTTTGATGAGGGACAAAAGTCAGACTCTGCGTGCCACTCCTGAACCAGTGAATATATTAACAAATACATTATAGACACAAATATATGAAGCAGGAACAGTATACCAGCCAGACCATAAGAACCATAAACCAGCCAGGCCAGAAGAACAGGATGGGACTTTGAGACTAGCTCCACCCTATGAGAAAGGGTGTATCAGGTAAGTACAATGCCCCTTCTCTACAGTAGGTGGAGATAGCCTCCAAGGATAGGACATACAAAAGTAACCTGTCCCTTGGGTGGTCCACCAAAGCCTAAACCTGGCTGGAGTCCCCACTGTCTTGCGCCCAAATGCTGCCTCCTCCAAAGTGAAAATGTCTAGTTTGTAGTGGCGGACGAATGGAATTGGGTATGTCCAGGTATCCACATGGCAGACCTCCTTGATCATCCCATGGTGGTGGTGGCACTTTGTGTTGTATGTGCAGTTATTTTGTACGGTTGTGGTAATGGCCAGAGGCAATAAATCATAGAAAACAATAGTACGAATTCAATGACCAATTGAACGACGACGCCTTATGGCTTATGGAAGCAGGCTGCTCCATCAGAAGGATCCTCTAAGGAGGTAACACTGAGAGGGATACAAGATCTGTGTACCAAACTCTCCTGGGCCAGCAGGGGTGCAGGAGAATCAGTTTGGCCCTCTCCTGCAGTATCCTCTTGACCACTTAGAGGATAAGTGGAGGGGAGGGAAAGCGCACAGTAGACCTAGTGGCTGGCCTCAACAAATAGCTTCTGTTCTGTCTGCCCTTAAGTTCTGCACCTGGTCAGGATCCTGGGCAGTTTGGCATTCCCCAGGGTGGTGAAGAGATCTATGACAGGCCTGCAAAGTGCTTTGGGGGGGGGGGCTCTTCACAATCTTGGTGTGTTTTATAGTCTGAAAAATATGGTAAATTGCCATATTGGCACTCAGAGATAAATACGTGGGTTTGGGGTTGTGATTTGGGTACTTGGTCTCAAAATGTTTCACCATCACTGCCTTAAAGGCTCTGAGTTGCCATATGCAAAGTATTATGTCTCTCTGTGTCTGTCCATCTTTCTTAGAGAGAGAAATCTAACCTATGCCACTTTTCCTAGCACTAAGTCTAAGACTGAAAGCTATTAACAAGATGAAAGTAAAAATGTTGTTGGGATTAGAAGCCGTCACATTGACAGAATTCCAACTGTTTCTTTAAACAGAATAGAATTCAATTCATGTAATGAAGCTTTTCTTCCTCCCTTAAGTAGATTCCAAAATCTGTTCCAGATAAGTAGAACAGTGTGATCTTTGCTTGTAATACCCACTCCTATCTGAAAAGCAAAATAACAGCTTGGAATCCAACCCCGTATCCTTAGGAATACTGTATAGGACCTTTCTTTCTTATATTAAAAGAAAATATTAGCTGAACTTAGCGTGTGCTATTTTCTTGAACCACAGGCTACATACAGTTTAGTTTTTGGACTTCAAAGCTCATTGCAGTAGAGTGGCTAGGCCCATGATGGTTTTGTTCCAGAGACACTGAACCCATAAGTGGCTTAAATCTTCAAAGAGAAAATCAACCTGATTGAGTGAAGACTCCCAGGTCTTTTATGGGATTGTAACCTTGTATTCTGTAAGATAGACCAAACAAAGAAATTATATATTAGATATCTTCTTTCATTGTAGCAGATGCAGGAACAGAATCTTGGAAGTCTGCATATGCTTCCTCTCCCTCAGTTTATTTTCATGTGAGCTGGGAAGGTGACTGTCTGAGACATCTACTCAAATTAGCTTTTTGGAGTGAGTTCAAGCCATGTTTGTCTGCTCAGTGGCTCTTCCTCCTGTCCTTCAAAGCCATTCCCCATGGCCTGTACACTAACAAAACTTTTCCATGAGCTTCATTCTTTTGTCCTATCCATAGACCCCAGAGATTGAAACGCAGACCTTCTGTATGGAAAGCACATGCTCTTCAAGTGAGCTACCAGCCATGAAATTGATAATTTTTGCTGTCCAATTAACTATTGCACATTAGAAAGAAAAAACAAGCTGAGCTATAGTGTGTCTTAAAAGTCTGGAAAAGAAAAGGAGTTAATGAATATTAATTTTTTACAGCTTTACAGGTTATCAAACTATTTAATTATAGTTTGAACATTTTGTATACACTCACTCCCATCCATACACATTTCATTTTTCATACTTGTTTAGCCTTCTCAGATGTTTCACTCATTCTTACATTCAAAGACAGCATAAGTTCTAGGAGAATTATATGGAGAATTATTTGTTATGTTTTACCATTATTGCACTGAGATCAAAATGTTGTTTGACAATTTATTACATGATATCTGATTTTTTTCAATGCTTCTATCATTTGCCCTTGTCAATATACTGTTTGATATATCCCATCAAAGGCTGAGCAGAAAGACATCTAATCTTAGAGGGGGGATCAGTAACTAGTTCTCATGAAGCAGAGAAGTTAGCCCAAGGTATTTGGAGTAATTTATTTCCAGCTACACATACAACACAATCATGTCCACTTTCAGAGCCCTTTTTCCAAAGAAACAAAAAAGCCCCAAAGACAGTAGCATTTCTTGTAAGGAGGAGGTTTAAACCTTCTTAACATTTTTAGCTGCCCGCTTCTGCATTTTTTCTAGCTCTATTATACCTTTTTTTCATTTCTTTCCTTCTATCACTCTTACTCAAGTTCTATTGATTAAAGACGTTCGAATCAATAGAACCTGATCTCCAACATCTCCAATTATTTTCATTCAAAATGGCACACATTAAAAATCTCAATCTTCTAGTTAGTCAAGGCTCAAACAAGTTGTAGCTATTTTTCTTAACACAAAGACTACTGTTGCAACACTTATGCTCAATTAAGTTGACCATAAAATAAACACCTAGATGAGAGAAAACATGAGGGAAGGGGATCTTTAAAATACAGTATCTTTAAATTACTTTCTAACACATCTTCCATAATTAGAATTGATTTGAAACTTTATAAGATACAGAAAAGTTGAACTATCAAAGCTCTTTACATTAAGTATTCTTGAATAAAAGAACACCAAAGACCATAGAAGTTTAAATGTTCTACAACTTGTGGCACAAAAGCAATAGCACTTAGACTTATATACCACTTCACAGTGCTTTGCATCTCTTTCTAAGCAGTTTACACAGTCAGCATATAATCTGGATCCTCATTTTGCCGACCTCAGAAGGATGGAAGGCTGAGTCCATCTTGAGCCAGCTATGATCGAACTCCTGACGGTGGGCAGAGTCATCATGAAATACAGCATTCTAACCACTGTGCCACCATGTCACTAATGACATTTTTATATACATTCACACACACACACACACACATTTAACTCATGGATGGGTGGGTGGGTAGGTGGGTGGATGGACGGACGGACGGACGGACGGACAGACGGACGGACGGACGGACGGACGGACAGACAGACAGACAGACAGACAGATAGATAGATAGATAGATAGAGATGTGTTTGTATGTGTGCATACATCTCAGTGTTGGGTGTTCTCGGTTCAGACTAGTTTTTAGAACCAGTAGCGCCGGCAGCAGAAGGCTCCGACAACCCCCTTGGGATGCTTCTGTGCATGCGTCCCAGGATGCTTCTGCATATGCAAACCATTAGCAAAATCATTTAGAACCAACCATTGATGGATGTATATATGTATACACACAAACAGAGAGAGAGAGAGAGAGCGACACACATTCATCCCAAGAGATTATTTCTTGAATTTGAAGAAGTGAGCTAAAATTTGCATTTATCCCATAATCGGCTATTAGTTTTTAAGATCCCAGAAGACTCTTCATTGGTTTTACTACTGGATTCAATTACCTTGATGGTTAACTTCAATGGTATTTAAGAAGCCAAGCTGTGCACAGGATTGTAGAAAAGATTTGCAAGAATTGAGCTGTTAAATCAAAGTTGAACTGCTTATGAGAGGTCAGTTCTGCTGCAAGTTAAAGATAAGTACGATTCATTTCATTACAGCCCAGCTGCTTTAGTACAAGTTAAAATTACTAGTGCCTCCTAAATTATTATTTTTCTTTGAAGGATATACAGTCTTCTGTCTTTCAGTTTCTCTTCTCTTTTTCTCATCATTTCAGTCTTTATCTCTATATTTATCTTTTTCTCCATTTTATTAAAACTAAAAATTAAGGAGTATTGTTGTGCCTAAAGGACCATCCAGATTGACACAATATAATGTGCATCTTTTAAAGTATTTCCATCTTGCAAAGTTATTTGAGAAGAGTTTGAGTCCGTGAAACTTGAGGAAGTGGACAAGGGTCCCCACAGCTGCTAATCTGGACTCTTGTGTGTTAAGGCTCTGCACCTCCTGGTTAATTAAGATTGCACAGGACATGTGAGTGGATCCAGGAGGTAGCTAGTTATTCTCCTTCCTCTGAGGCCAGCTCCAGTCAGTGTTGAAAAAAAGGAGAGCAATCCAGAAATCCCTTACTTTGTGCATGCCTCAGGTTCTACCCCCCACCCCCCCACCCCTCTATATAGGATTCTAATGAATGGGAAATATCCATACCAGGATATACACTGTATAGGAAGGATAGAATAGAGAGAAGGGGAGGTGGAGTAGCCATTTATATTAAAGAAAGTCTAAAAACAACACTAATTCAAAATACGTGTCAAGATCTAGAGACTCTCTGGATTTGCATGCAAAATAAAGAAGGTTCTGTCATTAGAATTGGGGTGATCTATAGGCCTCCAGGGCAATCCGAGGAATATGACAACAAGATGGTGGATGAAATTACCCAAATGGCAGTAAAGGGAGATATTGTGGTTATGGGTGATTTCAACATGCCTGATGTTGACTGGAATATCCCCAGTGCCCTTACATGCAAAAGTAAGAATATAGTAGAGGCCTTTACAGGAGCAGCCCTGGCACAGCTGGTTAAGACACCAACTAGAGGGGAGAATATTCTAGATTTAGTTTTTACGAATGGGAATTGGGTTTCAGATGTCAAGGTGGGAGAAAATTTAGGTTGCAGTGACCATCTATGTTTGTGGTTTGATGTAAAAACTCATTGTGAGCAATCCTATAATGCAACCAAAGTATTGGATTTCAGAAAAACAAATTTTAATGCAATGGGAGAATATTTAGATAATGAATTAAAGGGGAGGGATAAAATGGCAGGAGCGAGCATCCAGTGGATTGTATTAAAAAAGGCCATCTTAAAAGCCACTGGACTGTATGTAAGACAAATAACTAAAGGTAAAAGGAAGAAGAAACCGCTATGGTTTAGCAATGATGTAAGGGCTATAGTCAATGAAAAAAAGGCTGCCTATAGGAGGTATAAAGAGTCTGGAAGTATAGCTGATAGGGAGGTATATAAAATGAGACAGAAGGAAGCGAAACAGATAATATATGCTGCTAAAGCCTCAAAAGAGGAAGAAATTGCCAAATCTGTAAAGAAGGGGGATAAAACCTTCTTCAGATATATTAATGATAAGAAGAAGAAAAACTGCGGCATCACGAAGCTTAGTACCGGGAATAATACATGCATTAATGGGAATAAGGAGATCGCTGACCATTTCAATAGCTACTTCTGTTCAGTTTTCTCAAAAGACACCTTACAAAATAATACTATAGAGGGATATAGCATTGCTTCCAGCTGTACGGATTCAGCTCCAGTGATCTTAGAAGCCGATGTCTTAGAAGAACTTGAACGATTAAAGATAAATAAGGCAATGGGTCCAGATGGCATCCACCCCAGAGTTCTTAAAGAACTCAGATCTGTCATTGCTACCCCCCTGACTGATTTGTTTAACCAATCCTTGTTAACAGGAGAAGTTCCTGAGGATTGGAGAATGGCCAGTGTTGTGCCTATTCACAAGAAGGGCAGTAGAGAAGAAGCTGGTAACTACAGGCCAGTTAGCTTGACATCAGTTGTAGTTAAAATGATGGAGACTCTACTCAAAAAGAGGATAAATCAGCACCTAAAAAACAATAACTTATTAGACCCAAATCAGCATGGCTTTACTGAAGGCAAATCATGTCAGACTAATCTCATTGATTTCTTTGACTATGTCACAAAGGTGTTGGATGAAGGTGGTGCCGTGGATATTGCCTACCTGGACTTCAGCAAAGCCTTTGATACGGTTCCACATAAAGAGCTGATAGATAAATTAGTGAAGATTGGACTTAATCCCTGGATAGTTCAATGGATTTTCAGCTGGCTGAAGCGTAGACATCAGAGAGTTATTGTTAATGGCGAGTATTCTGAGCAGAGTCAGGTTACAAGCGGTGTGCCACAAGGATCTGTTCTGGGTCCTATTCTTTTTAATATATTTGTGAGTGACATAGGGGAAGGTTTGGTAGGGAAAGTTTGCCTATTTGCCGATGAC
The DNA here is from genome assembly GCF_031021105.1 of Erythrolamprus reginae. Classification (NCBI taxonomy): domain Eukaryota; kingdom Metazoa; phylum Chordata; class Lepidosauria; order Squamata; family Dipsadidae; genus Erythrolamprus; species Erythrolamprus reginae. The sequence goes on along the minus strand of NC_091950.1, from coordinate 152,917,018 downwards.
TCTAAAGTGTGCAATAGGGTTGATATTCCTGGAGGCGTCTGTAATATGGTAAATGATTTAGCTTTACTAGATAAATGGTCTAAGCAATGGAAACTGCAGTTTAATGTTTCCAAATGTAAAATAATGCACTTGGGGAAAAGGAATCCTCAATCTGAGTATTGTATTGGCAGTTCAGTGTTGGCAAATACTTCAAAAGAAAAGGATTTAGGGGTAGTGATTTCTGACAGTCTCAAAATGGGTGAACAGTGCAGTCAGGCGGTAGGGAAAGCAAGTAGGATGCTTGGCTGCATAGCTAGAGGTATAACAAGCAGGAAGAGGGAGATTATGATCCCACTATATAGAATGATGGTGAGACCACATTTGGAATACTGTGTTCAGTTCTGGAGACCTCACCTACAAAAAGATATTGACAAAATTGAACGGGTCCAAAGACGGGCTACAAGAATGGTGGAAGGTCTTAAGCATAAAACGTATCAGGAAAGACTTAATGAACTCAATCTGTATAGTCTGGAGGACAGAAGGAAAAGGGGGGACATGATCGAAACATTTAAATATATTAAAGGGTTAAATAAGGTCCAGGAGGGAAGTGTTTTTAATAGGAAAGTGAACACAAGAACAAGGGGACACAATCTGAAGTTAGTTGGGGGAAAGATCAAAAAGCAACATGAGAAAATATTATTTTACTGAAAGAGTAGTAGATCCTTGGAACAAACTTCCAGCAGTTGTGGTAGATAAATCCACAGTAACTGAATTTAAAACATGCCTGGGATAAACATATATCCATCCTAAGATAAAATACAGAAAATAGTATAAGGGCAGACTAGATGGACCATGAGGTCTTTTTCTGCCGTCAGACTTCTATGTTTCTATGTTTCTATTTAATATTTACCTACGGCTGCTGGGTGAATTGATCTGTTGGTTTGGAGTGAGAGCTCATCAATATTCAGATGGCCCCCAGCTTTATATCTCTACCCTAGACCCTTTGAGTGATGCTGTGGAAGCCTTATCCCAGTATCTGAAGGCTGCTGGAGACTGGATGAGGTGAAACAGGCTCTGATTCAACCCTAGCAAGATCCCCTGTGGGTACTTGCTCCAGTACCCTGTCCACCTATCAGTTTGAAAGCATGCAAATGCGAGTAGATTAAAAACACCCAGTTCAGAAAGAAGGGCAACAGCATTCTGTGTTTCACCACCTGCTCTCCACTGCAATGTGATGTCATGCTGGACACATGACCTCAGAAATGTCTTCAGACAACACTAGCTCTCAGTTAAGAAAGGGAAACATTGGACATTACTAGATAGGGAAACCTTTACCTTTAAATTTCCATTATCTTTACTTTTACAAATATATACATACCTGCATGCATATACACTCTCTCTCTCTCTCTCCCTCTCTCATCTCTCTCTCTCTCTCTCTCTCTCTCTCTCTCTCTCACACACACACACACACACACACACACACACACACACACACATATCTCCTAGCAGTGTATCTGCTGAGGCCTTTTGTTTGCTTAAGATCATTTATCTTAATATAAGTCTTTCTATTTTATTTTTCTCTTCCTTTATGTTGTATGTTTTACTATCATGTGTCTGCTTCTATTATCTTAGCAATTCAGATGTTACAGTCTGCTTGTGTTTGAAATGTGTACCTCTCTCTTTCTCATTAGCTATGATAATGTGTTTAAGCAAAGTCAATCATAATATGAGAAATCATAATACTCATAATGCTGGAAAGAGATTATCGGGAACATAGAAAGCTTCCTTATCCCAGAGTCAGCTGTTTATTAATGAAACACAGTATCGTCTATTTTGTCAAGCAGCAAAGTTCTGGGTGTCAGCTTATTACTCATCCTACAAGGACTTTCAAATGTGATCTATTTTAGCTGAAAATGTGAAGAACCACCAGTTCCGTTTACACAATTGTTTACATATTCAAGGCTATGTTTTTATTCAATCGAGTTTACTGTCCAATACACAATAATACACAATAAAGGTTATAGAGGATATAGTGGAGAAGAAATACGAGATATAGGAGAGACTATAGGACCGGGGACGGAAGGCACTCTAGTGTGCTTATGTACGCCCCTTACTGACCTCTTAGGAATCTGGAGAGGTCAACCGTGGATAGTCTAAGGGTAAAATGTTGGGGGTTAGAGGATGATACTACTTACAATGAGTTCCATGCTTTGATAACCCAATTACTAAAGTCATATTTTTTACAGTCAAGTTTGGAGTGATTAATATTAAGCTTGAATCTGTTGTGTGCTCTTGTGTTGTTGTGGTTGAAGCTGAAGTAGTCTTTGACATGCAGGTCATTGCAGCATATGATCTTGTGGGCAATACTTAGATCATGTTTAAGGCATCATAGTTCTAAGCTTTCAAGACCCAGGATTGTAAGTCTAGTTTCGTAGGGTATTCTGTTTTGAGTGGAGGAATGAAGGGCTCTTCTTGTGAAGTATCTTTGAACATTTTCAAGGGTATTAATGTCTGAGATGCAATATGGGTTCCAAATAGATGAGCTGTATTCGAGGGATGGGTCTGGCAAAGGTTTTGTAAGCTCTGGTAAGTTGTGTGAAATTTCTAGAGCAGAAGCTACGTAGGATTAGATTAACAACTCTTGAGGCCTTCTTAGCGAAGTTATTGCAGTGGGCTTTGGCACTTAGATCTTTAGTTATGTCGAACTTATGCGTGCATGCTCATTATGTAACCATTTTGATCCTAAAAGACCCATATGTTGTGAACGGAAACAGGTAAAACTCTGATTCCACAGAATTCATTCACAGTGTTGAAATTGTTCATTTATATATGCAATTTATCCACTAGTAGAGATAGTAAGTACAGTAATACATAGAAACATAGAAACATAGAAGTCTGACGGCAGAAAAAGACCCCATGGTCCATCTAGTCTGCCCTTATACTATTTTCTGTATTTTATCTTAGGATGGATATATGTTTATCCCAGGCATGTTTAAATTCAGTTACTGTGGATTTATCTACCACGTCTGCTGGAAGTTTGTTCCAAGGATCTACTACTCTTTCAGTAAAATAATATTTTCTCATGTTGCTTTTGATCTTTCCCCCAACTAACCTCAGATTGTGTCCCCTTGTTCTTGTGTTCACTTTCCTATTAAAAACACTTCCCTCCTGGACCTTATTTAACCCTTTAATATATTTAAATGTTTCGATCATGTCCCCCCTTTTCCTTCTGTCCTCCAGACTATACAGATTGAGTTCATTAAGTCTTTCCTGATACGTTTTATACTTAAGACCTTCCACCATTCTTGTAGCCCGTCTTTGGACCCGTTCAATTTTGTCAATATCTTTTTGTAGGTGAGGTCTCCAGAACTGAACACAGTATTCCAAATGTGGTCTCACCAGCATTCTATATAGCGGGATCATAATCTCCCTCTTCCTGCTTGTTATACCTCTAGCTATGCAGCCAAGCATCCTACTTGCTTTCCCTACTGCCTGACTGCACTGTTCACCCATTTTGAGACTGTCAGAAATCACTACGCCTAAATCCTTTTCTTTTGAAGTATTTGCTAACACAGAACTGCCAATACAATAGTCAGATTGAGGATTTCTTTTCCCCAAGTGCATTATTTTACATTTGGAAACATTAAACTGCAGTTTCCATTGCTTTGACCATTTATCTAGTAAAGCTAAATCATTTACCATATTGCCGACGCCTCCAGGAATATCAACCCTATTGCACACTTTAGAGTCATCGGCAAATAGGCAAACCTTCCCTACCAGACCTTCCCCTATGTCACTCACAAACATATTAAAAAGAATAGGACCCAGAACAGACCCTTGTGGCACACCGCTTGTAACCTGACTCTGCTCAGAATACTCGCCATTCACAACAACCCTCTGGTGTCTATGCTTCAGCCAGCTGCAAATCCATTGAACTATCCAGGGATTAAGTCCAATCTTCACTAATTTATCTATCAGCTCTTTATGTGGAACCGTATCAAAGGCTTTGCTGAAGTCCAGGTAGGCAATATCCACAGCACCACCTTCATCCAACACCTTTGTGACATAGTCAAAGAAATCAATGAGATTAGTCTGACATGATTTGCCTTCAGTAAAGCCATGCTGATTTGGGTCCAATAATTTATTGTTTTTTAGGTGCTGATTTATCCTCTTTTTCAGTAGAGTCTCCATCATTTTAACGACAACTGATGTCAAGCTAACTGGCCTGTAGTTACCAGCTTCTTCTCTACTGCCCTTCTTGTGGATAGGCACAACACTTGCCATTCTCCAATCCTCAGGAACATCTCCTGTTAACAAGGATTGGTTAAACAAATCAGTCAGGGGGGTAGCAATGACAGATCTGAGTTCTTTAAGAACTCTGGGGTGGATGCCATCTGGACCCATTGCCTTATTTATCTTTAATCGTTCAAGTTCTTCTAAGACATCGGCTTCTAAGATCACTGGAGCTGAATCCGTACAGTTGGAGGCAATGCTATATCCCTCTATAGTATTATTTTGTAAGGTGTCTTTTGAGAAAACTGAACAGAAGTAGCTATTAAAATGGTCAGCGATCTCCTTATTCCCATTAATGCATGTATTTTTCCCGGTACTAAGCTTCGTGATGCCGCAGTTTTTCTTCTTCTTATCACTAATATATCTGAAGAAGGTTTTATCCCCCTTCTTTAGAGATTTGGCAATTTCTTCCTCTTTTGAGGCTTTAGCAGCATATATTATCTGTTTCGCCTCCTTCTGTCTCATTTTATACACCTCCCTATCAGCTATACTTCCAGACTCTTTATACCTCCTATAGGCAGCCTTTTTTTCATTGACTATAGTCCTTACATCATTGCTAAACCATAGCGGTTTCTTCTTCCTTTTACCTTTAGTTATTTGTCTTACATACAGTCCAGTGGCTTTTAAGATGGCCTTTTTAAATACAGTCCACTGGGTGCTCGCTCCTGCCATTTTATCCCTCCCCTTTAATTCATTATCTAAATATTCCCCCATTGCATTAAAATTTGTTTTTCTGAAATCCAATACTTTGGTTGCATTATAGGATTGCTCACAATGAGTTTTTATATCAAACCACAAACATAGATGGTCACTGCAACCTAAATTTTCTCCCACCTTGACCTCTGAAACCCAATTCCCATTCGTAAAAACTAAATCTAGAATATTCTCCTCTCTAGTTGGTGTCTTAACCAGCTGTGCCAGAGCTGCTCCTGTAAAGGCCTCTACTATATTCTTACTTTTGCATGTAAGGGCACTGGGGATATTCCAGTCAACATCAGGCATGTTGAAATCACCCATAACCACAATATCTCCCTTTACTGCCATTTGGGTAATTTCATCCACCATCTTGTTGTCATATTCCTCAGATTGCCCTGGAGGCCTATAGATCACCCCAATTCTAATGACAGAACCGTCTTTATTTTGCATGCAAATCCAGAGGGTCTCTAGATCTTGATATGTATTTTGAATTAGTGTTGTTTTTAGAGTTTCTTTAACATAAATGGCTACTCCACCTCCCTTTCTCTCTATTCTATCCTTCCTATACAGTGTATATCCTGGTATGGATAATTCCCATTCATTAGAATCCTTAAACCATGTCTCAGTTATGGCAACCAGGTCCAAATTATCTCTGGATATTATGGCCATTAATTCACAGAGCTTGTTGCTCAAGCTTCGAGCATTCGTGCACATTACACGAAGAACATTATTTTCATTATTAGTTTGCCCCTTATCATCAACAACTACATCTATTTTATTTGCAGCTCCCTTTTCATAAGCTTCCAAAAACTGCTTTATCCTCATTGGTCGGGGACAGAAATCACCCACATCAGTTACATCTCTGTCCCCTTTACCTAGTTTAAATGCCTGTCCAAAAAAGTTCTGAATTCCTCACCGAGTACCTGGGTACCTCTGTATGATGGATGCAAACCATCCCTCTTAAACAACTCCCTATTAGACCACCTACTGACATCATGACTTACATAGCCAAAACCTTCGGCTTTACACCACTGCTTTAACCACACATTAAACTCTATGATACACGTTGTTTTATCCTCTTGGCCACAAACCGGTAACACCTCTGAGAAAGTCACTGAATCTGCTATTTTACCCAGCTCCACACTTAGACATTGAAAATCTCTTTTTACTATATTGACATTTCTCTGGGACAAATCATTTGTGCCAAGATGCACCACCACATCAATGTTATTGCCTTTACTCACAGCCTTGACAATGTTTGTAATCCTCCTCCTGTCCCTGCTGGCAGTGGCCCCTGGGAGACACCTCAGCACCTTCGCCACGTCCTTACTCTGTCCCAAATCAACACCTCTAACAGTCGAATCACCCACAAGAAAATGTGTCCTCTTTATATTTCTACTAACTGCACTTGATGGTTTGGTGACATTTACAACAACTTCCCTAATACCTCATGATACGAACTTAATTGGTGCAAGGAGGAGGTTCGTAAGACAAAAGGTTCGTAAGATGAAACATTGTTTCCCATAGGAAACAATGTAAAGTCAATTAATCCGTGCAACCAAAAAAACCCCCGCAAAAAAACGGCTTTCGGCGACTGCTGGGAAGCCGCGCGGCTGTTTTAAAAGGTGACAGCCGGCCTGGGGGGCTTCCCAGCACCCCCCCGAACCCGGGTTCGGGGGGGTGCTGGGAAGCCCCCCAGGCCGGCTGCGACCTTTTAAAACAGCCGCGCCGCTTCCCAGCTGTCTCCCGAAGCCGAACGCGGAAGTTCGGCTTTAGAGTTCGGCTTCAGGAGACAGCTGGGAAGCACCGCAGCTGTTTTAAAAGGTTGCAGCCGGCCTGGGGGGCTTGCCAGCACCCCTCCGAACCCGGGTTCGGGGTTCGGGGGGGTGCTGGGAAGCCCCCCAGGCCGGCTGCGACCTTTTAAAACAGCCACGCCGCTTCCCAGCTGTCTCCTGAAGCTGAACTTCCACGTTCGGCTTCGGGAGACAGCTGGGAAGCGGCGCGGCTGTTTTAAAAGGTGACAGCCGGGCTGGGGGGCTTCCCAGCAACCTCCCGAACCGAACCCGAGGCTTCCCAGCAGTCTCCGAACGCCGGTTCGTAACTCGAAAAAAGTTCGTAAGAAGAGGCAAAATTTTTCTGAACCCCGGGTTCGTATCACGAGTTGTTCGTAAGACGAGGGGTTCGTATCTTGAGGTACCACTGTATAGCGTAACATAATGACAAACAAGCATGCCTGAACTTTCAAGAGGTTCACTTTTTTGAACAGTATACAATAATGTAAAACTATTCTCTGAAAATATTTGTTCCTTCTTACAGGTATCAGTCTATTCAGAACAATTAAGATCTTTTTCACTGGCACTGATAACAGTTAAAAATAAATGCAAGCTTTGCAGTGTTCTTTAGGGTTGTATATCTTTTGCCAAAACAGTTGTTGCATAATAATGGTGGAAAAAAGATATTAAACCAAAATTTCCAGAAATTTTTAACAATTTTAATTCAACATGGGAAAAGAAAATAATTCATTAATTTGTTAAATTTAATTAATTTATAAACACACACTTCATTGAATTCAATCCTGCATCTCAAGATCTTTCCTAGGTCCATTAAGCTTACAGGGTTTAATTTCATCTCTTAAACTCATAAAAGCCTCATCAAAATGGAAATAAAATGCAATTTTGAACTTGCTAATGAAGGGAAAAAATATTAACACTTCAGAATGTTTGAATTTATTGTTCAGCTCTGCCAGCCTACTTTAAAGGATATCATCTGCATTTAAGGCAAATTTTTAATTAGAGGCTAATTGTATTAAGAGCCATTTGGGGCAAATAGTTGATAATGCCTTTCATCCATGATAATTAAAGATATTTATGTTGGTGAGGGCCTTTCATTTATAAGAGAGAACATTATTTTCAAAACCTTTTCACACACTGCTATTGAGATTCTGTGGTATTTTTTAGATACGAGTTTTCACCAGACATCAATGACAGCTGAATGAGACCATGGAATAGTTTCCCAGTTAACTTCTAGATTCAATCTTTCTGTTGCTTTATTTAGATTGTTTATTATAATCTACTTTTGTAACATGGCTCTGCAAGCTGAATATAAGGTGTTCTGCCTGACTGGGCTCAGGCGATAATTAACGGTCCAGGAAAGAAGGTCAAACACACATGTGCATTGTTAATCAGCAAACTTGTATTAAACATAAAAGAAAAGGCTAAAGAAAACTGTCCTTATTTTCAGGAGTAAAACACAGTTCGAGGTGAAAATTCAGCTAGATACAAAGTTCATGAAAAAAACAAACAAATACAAAAGTCACGTAGCAGAAACATTCCAGGAGTTCTCTGAATTCTCAAGGCACAAGAGCAGCAGCTAGTCCCAGAGTTTTCAACTCCCACTTGCCTGACAATGCTGAGTTGAAATCCAAAAGGCACAGAGCAGAGGCTTCAAATCAGGAACCACAAAGCCACACAAACCACACAGATAAACATCCACAGTTTGCCTCTGCCTCTGTTCCCTTTTGTAACTGTAGCCCTCATTATGGGAACCACACCCAAACACAGATGACACCAGAATCACCGTTGATAATCCCTTAATTGAGCCCTACGTTGCATTGCTCTCTGGCTACGCATATTAATTATCTGTTCGGCATCCGAATCCAGAGAAGAGAGGCTATCCGACAGGCTGCCTGCCAAGTACCCTGGACTATCTGCCAGTTCCTTTGAGCTGTCTGCCACATCCTCTGAGCTGTCTACCACATCCTCTGAGCTGTCTGCCACATTTTCCTGGCTGTCAGCCATACTTTCGCAATAGAAACATAGAAACATAGAAGTCTGACGGCAGAAAAAGACCTCATGGTCTATCTAGTCTGCCCTTATACTATTTTCTGTATTTTATCTTAGGATGGATATATGTTTATCCCAGGCATGTTTAAATTCAGTTACTGTGGATTTATCTACCACATCTGCTGGAAGTTTGTTCCAAGGATCTACTACTCTTTCAGTAAAATAATATTTTCTCATGTTGCTTTTGATCTTTCCCCCAACTAACTTCAGATTGTGTCCCCTTGTTCTTGTGTTCACTTTCCTATTAAAACACTTCCCTCCTGGACCTTATTTAACCCTTTAATATATTTAAATGTTTCGATCATGTCCCCCCTTTTCCTTCTGTCCTCCAGACTATACAGATTGAGTTCATTAAGTCTTTCCTGATACGTTTTATGCTTAAGACCTTCCACCATTCTTGTAGCCCGTCTTTGGACCCATTCAATTTTGTCAATATCTTTTTGTAGGTGAGGTCTCCAGAACTGAACACAGTATTCCAAATGTGGTCTCACCAGCATTCTATATAGTGGGATCATAATCTCCCTCTTCCTGCTTGTTATACCTCTAGCTATGCAGCCAAGCATCCTACTTGCTTTCCCTACCGCCTGACTGCACTGTTCACCCATTTTGAGACTGTCAGAAATCACTACCCATAAATCCTTTTCTTTTGAAGTATTTGCCAACACTGAACTGCCAATACAATACTCAGATTGAGGATTCCTTTTCCCCAAGTGCATTATTTTACATTTGGAAACATTAAACTGCAGTTTCCATTGCTTAGACCATTTATCTAGTAAAGCTAAATCATTTACCATATTACAGACGCCTCCAGGAATATCAACCCTATTGCACACTTTAGAGTCATCGGCAAATAGGCAAACCTTCCCTACCAAACCTTCCCCTATGTCACTCACAAATATATTAAAAAGAATAGGACCCAGAACAGATCCTTGTGGCACACCACTTGTAACCTGACTCTGCTCAGAATACTCGCCATTAACAATAACTCTCTGATGTCTACGCTTCAGCCAGCTGCAAATCCATTGAACTATCCAGGGATTAAGTCCAATCTTCACTAATTTATCTATCAGCTCTTTATGTGGAACCGTATCAAAGGCTTTGCTGAAGTCCAGGTAGGCAATATCCACGGCACCACCTTCATCCAACACCTTTGTGACATAGTCAAAGAAATCAATGAGATTAGTCTGACATGATTTGCCTTCAGTAAAGCCATGCTGATTTGGGTCTAATAAGTTATTGTTTTTTAGGTGCTGATTTATCCTCTTTTTGAGTAGAGTCTCCATCATTTTAACTACAACTGATGTCAAGCTAACTGGCCTGTAGTTACCAGCTTCTTCTCTACTGCCCTTCTTGTGAATAGGCACAACACTGGCCATTCTCCAATCCTCAGGAACTTCTCCTGTTAACAAGGATTGGTTAAACAAATCAGTCAGGGGGGTATCAAGGACAGATCTGAGTTCTTTAAGAACTCTAGGGTGGATGCCATCTGGACCCATCTGTCACAGAAGTGGGGGCAGCAGCTGCCCCAAGGCCAAACACAACATAAGGGAATGGTGGGATTCAACATTTTTTTACTACTGGTTCTGTAGAAGTGGCTTGGAGGGTGTGGCTTGCTGAGCGTAGCAGGGGAAGGATACTTGGTTAGCTTGCATTTTCATATATTCTCTATCTGTGTGCAAAGACCATTGCTTGATCAAACAGAGAGGGTAAATGCTTGTAAGTGCATTATTATCTAATTAGGTATTTTCTAATAATATCTAATAAGCTATGTCAAGACAGAATTAGATTCATCACAGTTTATCTTAGCATATTGTATAAATTTACCATGGGACAACGATATGTTGGTTTGTTAAACCAGAAAAAAAAGGGATAATACATCTCCAAGGAAGACACAACTGCAAAACAGAAAACATTTTAATATCTCTCATAAATGGAGAGCAATTAGAACCACTTATGGTAACTTGCTTGCTAATGTCAAACAAACTATTTGCTTTTTGCATCAGCAAAGTTAAAAGCTAATCCCAGTAAGATAATTAATTATATTACCTTTACATGCACAGATGTGGGGATATATTGTCAGCAGTTTGGTCTCTTGAACTATGAATTATTAACCAGGTGCTAAAATTGCTGAAGTGAGATAGGCCCCCATATCTGGTACGGTATAAGCAGTGAGAATAATATACTTTCTTAAAATATTAAATGAAATATTTCAATTTTCTGATTATTTATTTATTTATTTATTAGATTTGTATGCCGCCCCTCTCCGTAGACTTGGGGCGGCTCACAACAGCAATAGAACAATTCATAACAAATCCAATAATTTAAAAACATTTTTAAAAACCCATTATTAATCAGACATATATACAAATATACCATACATAAATTGTATAGGCCCGGGGGAGATATCTCAATTCCCCCATGCCTGGCGGCAAAGGTGGGTTTTAAGGAGTTTACGGAAGGCAAGGAGGGTGGGGGCAATTCTAATCTTCGGGGGGAGCTGGTTCCAGAGAGTCAAGGCTGCCACAGAGAAGGCTCTTCCCCTGGGACCCGCCAAATGACATTGTTTAGTCAACGGGACCCGGAGAAGGCCAACTCTGTGGGACCTAATCGGTTGCTGGGATTCGTGCAGCAGAAGGCGGTCTCGGAGATATTCTGGTCCAATGCCATGAAGGGCTTTATAGGTCATAACCAACACTTTGAATTGTGAGTGGAAATTGATCGGCAACAAGCTTGCTTGCCTTCCATGGGGTGAGTTTCCATTCAAATAGTGGAAAGCATTGGAGCAGAATGTTCACATACATCTGAATTTTGTATTTAAGGGGCCAAACTGGGCTTTTAAAAATAATACTTTATTCCCCCCCCCCTACCATTAAAGGTTTCAAATAATTCTTATTGATAGATATAATTTGGGTTGGGGAAATATTTCCCTTCTTAAATTAATTTCGGGTCTAAAAAGCATGTATCATGAGGAAATTTAGGACTGTTTTATACCAAGTACACTGCTTAAAATGTAAAATATACCTCTGTGCAACATGACCCTTGATGGTATATCTTCTTCACAACTCTAGTTAGCTGCTGCCAAAGTCTAAATGGATCAGCGATCTAATGTGGAATATGACTCTTCTCATACGCTCAAGCTTTCTTTAGCAATGGAAAGGTTCAGGAATCTCCAATACCCTCCCACTCTCATTCTCATCTTTCTGGCCCTCCTTCCCTCTTTTTCCCCAAACACACAAGTCTGTCTTCTTTCTACTGGAAAGATTAACCTTTAGCTACATAAATAGATGTCTTGAACTTCTGATTACCCTAGGCCCAGCCATTAAAATGAACAAATGTACTACAATGTAATATACATTGTGTACCCCTCCTGCAGGGAAGGAAGCAGAGCAACAATTTACTACACAGGGACATCTCTCTGGTCAAAAAATAAATGGTGTTCGAGAAACATTTCAACTTATTTTACTTCTTTTCAAGAATAGAAAGGACATTTTAACATTCTGCTAACATATTTTATAAAGGAAACGACTGGAACTTGAAAAAGAAATATTATCACAATGTATTACTGTGTTACATTAAACTAAAGAAATTGATCCTAGAGGAATTATTCAAAACCTAGGGCCCAAATTCTAATAGAAGGAATCCCAATTCACTGAACCCAAACCTTCAAAAAGTTTCTTTTAATTATAAGCTGTTTGTACATTCTTTTAATATGGGATATTAAACTGCATTGAGAAGAAAAATTATCATCAAATGAGTTAAACAAGGACTCACATATGCATTCCTATTCAGAATTGGTAAAGTTACTTATGTGCCATCATTCTCATTTATACATTAATACATGCCATAAGCTATGTAAGTCATTCTAACTGCAAGAGACAATTGCTGCCTTTCAGAACAATTTTTTACAAAACTGAAATCAACTGACTTCACGCAGCTCAGCAACACTTTGATCTGAACTTCATTTTTCAAGGGAACATTCTGTAAGGCCAGAGTCTAAACAATTTTCCACTATGGTTAAGTTAGCAGGTATTTAGTCAAGAGTTCCTGCTGTTCCTTTCTTTTTCTTTTTTTCTTAGAATACTATATCTATTTTTTTTCTCAAAGCAGCATACTTCAAGGAAAAATATGGATCTGAACCTACGTCTCTCTGATCTTTAATATCTAAACCACTACTAAACGCTTAATCATTTTTATCAACATTTTTTTCCTTAAGCCCAATAGTTACAGCACAGGAATTCTGGTTTAATAGCTAAGACTGTACAGTTACTAACAAATACAGCCACATGCTTGTTTAAAGCCAGCTTGGTGTTCTAGCCTTTTAGCTAGAAACTAAGAGATTGAGAGTTCTAGTCCCGTTTTAGGGCAAAGCCTACTTGGGCCAATTAGTCTTTCAGCTATTGGAAGAAAAGAATGGCAAACCACTTTTTCCTATTTATTTGTTGCAATCTACACATAACTTTTGCTCCTCTAACAATGCCAGAAAGTTGGTGGAATTCAAACAACCTTTAACAAAATCTTTATTATGGTGTGCACATTTCATGTGACTTTTGGTACCACATCACACTGGTAATTCTTTATCTGCCATTCTTGATTACAATATGTTGCAAAATGTGTATAAAATGATTCGACAATTCATTTATAAAAATAGCTTGCAACAAAGAAAGTTCACTTTCAATGGTTCGTAACCAATTTGATAGATTGTATCTTGCTAAGTCATGGTTAGTTTGACCATACCAGTGAAAAGGACTAGGGGAGACATGATAGCAGTGTTTTAATATTTGAGGGACTGCTGCAAAGAAGAGAGGATCAACCTATTTTTCAAAGCACCAAAAGGCAAGGCAAGAAACAATGGATGGAAAGTAAACAAGGATAGAAGCAACTTAAAACAAAGGAAAAATTTCCCAACAGTGAGAACAATTAATTAGTGGAATATTTTGCCTCCAGAACTTGTGAGTGCTACATCACTGGAGGCTTTTAATGTCTCCTGGAATAAGGTCTCCTGCTCAAGCAGGGGTTTGGACTAGAAGACCCCCGAAGTCCAACTTCCAACTTTCTTATTCTATGTTCCATATTCTATGTAAACTACCCACAGCAAATTAGATTGATACAGTGCTAAGCTACAAAGTATTTACAACCTGTAATTGTTGGGTTCTCATAGCCAGTTAATCCAAAAATAAATATATAGTTTGTGAATGCAGCCATTTTTCTATAGTTTCAGAAGTAAAACTTTTTCAGTGCTGTATTTTAGATGCTGAATTTTGATTACTCAAGATCCTTATACAACATTCAAGGAGAGCAAGGAATATCAAGCTGAAAGAATTATTGCTGGTTGCCATTCTCCTAACTAACAAAAATAATGTTCTCAAATATCTGGCCAACAAATTATACCTACTGCACCTGGGACAGGTGTCACTTGGAAACTAATTTCCTCTTGGCACTGCATCAGCTATTTATTGCAAGTGCTGGCTATAGTGAGCATTTCAGCCAAGTTAATTTGAGCCGGGTCTTGATGTACTGTCGTTTTAAGACCATGACTATAATGATAAGGGAAATCATTCTGGCAAGTGTATTATACGGTTAAAATGAATTACTTTAAATCATTGCCCTTTAACGTGACCTGCAATATGGTCAACAATTTTATTCAGGGCAAGCTGTATTAAAGACTAATCCAAATTGGGAAAATGAAATCTTCATTGAAATCCCATTACAGTCAATTCCAAACTATGATTGCAATTGCAGAAGTTCTCATTCAGAGTAAGAGCAACTAGCATGATAAAGTCAGGAGCAAAGCTACTGTATGCTGAAATAGTTTAGACTACTATTTCTCAACCTTGGCAACTTTAACATGTATGGACCTCAACTCCCAGAATTCCCCACTTAAGTCTGTACATCTTAACATTGCTGAGTCTGAGAAGCATTGTGCAGTGGTTCTCAACCTTCCTAATACCGTGATCCTTTAATATAGTTCCTCATGTTGTGGTGACCCCCAACCAAAAAATAATATAATTATTAGGAAACTCAGAAGTGGGTTCTAACTTAACTCGCTGCTGGTTCACTTCCTCCTGTACAGCGTGGGCACTTTGCACATATGCGCAGTACCGAAATTCTTTTTTTAAAATTGCAAAAAAAAAAAAAGCACCAAAAACAATTTCAATTTATATGCAGTGCTGGAAGGATGCACATGTTCAAAAGTTCCCAGGGTACATATACATATACATATACATATACATATACATATACATATACATATACATATACATATACATACATACATACAGTGATACCTCTACTTGCAAACTTAATTCATTCAATGACTAAGTTCTTAAGTAGAAAGGTTTGTAAGAAGAAGCATTTTTTCCCATAGGAATCAATGTAAAAGCAAATAATGTGTGTGACTGGGGAAACAACAGGGATGGTGTTTTCCTGGAGAGGCCCCACGGAGGCTTCTCCCTGCCTTTTCCAGCCCTGTTTCCTCCCAGGAGGTTTGTAGAGAGGCCCCACAGAGGCTTCTCCCCACCTTTTCCGTCCGTTTCCTCCCAGGAGGTTTCTAGAGAGGCCCCACAGAGGCTTCTCCCCACCTTTTCCGGCCCTGTTTCCTCCCAGGAGATTCCTAGAGAGGCTCCACGGAGGCTTCTCTCTGCCTTTTCCAGTTACAGTTTCAGAAGCTTGGGTTTATAAGTGGAAAATGGTTCTTGAGAAGAGGCAAAAAAATCTTGAACACCTGGTTCTTATCTAGAAAAGTTTGTAAGTAGAGGTGTTAGCAGGTGGAGGTACCACTATATATTGCAGTTGTCTTATTTGTATTTAAGTGGATCCATCTGGAGACAGATAGAGGAGCAGTATCTCAGTTTCTAAGACCATCAGAAATATGTGTTTTCTGATGGTCTTAGGCGACCTCTCTGAAAAGGTGGTTCGACCCCCAAAGGGGTTGCCACCGACAGGTTGAGGACCACTAGTTTAGAGTCTAGACTCTAGAAATTGAATGAGTAAATAAATAATTTTCTCATAATGCTATAAATAATGAAGAAACAAATTCAACAGTAAACCATTAAGACTACATCTTCCAATTCTAAACCCTAATCATAAATTAAAAATGACTAAACTAAAACATATTGAGCATTTGCACACAACCTTAAAATGTCACACAAAACCTTTAAATGTGGAATATTCAAAATTTAAGACATCGCAATCCTTCAGGTGGTAAATCTAGTCAATCAGAACGAAATGGCAGCCCTGGTTTCAGGACAAGAGAAACAAGTGAGTATATATCACAGCAGCAGCAGGTTTACCAAAATACATTGAGATAGGATTAGAGTTTAGCTGAATAATCTCTCAGGATCTCCTTCAATTTACTGATTCTTCTAAGTGTACAAAAGCTGCCGGCAAGTCTGGATTCATTTTTGACAAGGTGTAATCTGCTCAGGAAAGTACTGTGCTAAAAAGCTCATAACACTTCTGTTTCCAGTAACCACAAGAGGACATTAGGTTCCCCCGCCATCACCTCTATTCTCCCTCACTCAATATTTTATGTGCAATGGAAAACAAACTGTCTTTCTAAGATTAAAATCAGCACGTTGGAGATACTATGGGAAAGGGTGAGTAATGAAATTAAGCATAACAGTTTGGGGAGCCTCTCTTCAGCTGGTACATTTGTAAATTCCAAATTTGCTAAGTCTCAAGTGCACTTCTTCCAAAGAAAATAAAGTCCATTTTAACTCTGGATTCCCTCACAACTCTTAGCAATTGTAAAATTAAGATTGTGTATGGCAATTGACTAAAAGCCTTAAAGAAACATAGCAGATACAAACATTTTGGCATTTTGCATATTTTAATATCTGAAGACAAGCATTCTATTAGCAGAATGACTGAAGTCACGAAAAGTTTAATGTTCATAGTTCCATAGAGATTTTTTTATTATTATTATTTTCAAATGTTTGTCACTTCGGTTATACATCTAATGAAAGGAAAGTTACCAGGTTGTGAACAGAGTTTTTATTTTAGCAAGCAGCACTCGAAATGTCAGCTTTATACCCTCTACTCTACTGGGCTGCACCTTTATGTTTTTCAGCATTTAACTTAAAATGCATTCATTTTTGCCCTAAGGCCATCTGTCCTCATTTATTCCCCTACTGGGCTGAAGCTATCCTCCTATAGACCATAAAAAGTAAAATAAAAATTTTATCCAAGCCCAAAGTGCAAAGAAAATTCAGTCCCAAAGGCCTTTAAATGCATCTTCCAGTTATTAGAGTTTATTTGTGCTGTTTTTAACTAAGTCTTCAAGAAATGTTTCAGGAACTACTTTGGCTTGACTTCCAGAGGCCTCAGGCCCATAGAGCATGCACCAGCTCGAAAAACAGTAGGCATTTATCTTCTATGCATGTGTCCACACCTCTCCATGGCTAGAATTTATTTGGCAATCTGATATCTATACATAGACTCCTGATACAAGGTCAGATAGCAGATCACATTGGAGATTGCTAGGCACAACGTATCAGTTATCTGAATATTTTTGCATAAACCTTGCTTTGGGTTTTTTTATATATATAAATAAATTTCCTTCTCACCTTATTAGTCATATATATCTTCCTCAGACTTGGGTCCTGTACCAGAGGCTTTGGAATATGAGAATTCTAGCATTGCTGCCTTTTGATTCTGTTACTGGGATCTGTTGGAGCAACTCTCCCAATTTAGCAGTCACAGCCCGGAGTGCTCCTACCACCTCTGGATCATATCCTCTCCAGTTCCTTCTTCATGCCTTGGTATTTCTCCAGCTTCTCATACCCTGTCTTGTTTAAGTTGCTGTCACTTGGCACCACTACATTTGGAACAGAATGGAACATAACAGAGCCGAGCAGAACATAGAAATGTATTGCTATCATTGTCTTCTGGTTTTAGTCTATTACCACATGTCTGGTTGATTGGCTTGTATCTAGGTCTAGATCTGGAAATTCCACAGGATTCTAGTTTTCTTATTCTCCACAACCTTTTGTGAAATCTCCCATATAGACTCAAGAGGGTTTCGCCCAGTGATGGACAAGCAAAATTTTTACTACCACACTGCAGGCGTGGCTTATGCATTTTGTTTCAACATCTTTCAGTGCAAATTGGGTGTTCTGGGGTGGAGCTCCATTTTCGCTACCCCACTGCAATCCGGGCAGTAGCCCACACCTGGTTTAGCCCATATTCTGTGATCCTCCTATACACAATGCCAGCTACTTGGTTGCATCACTCACTGCTCTTCTGCCTGGTTCTTACAACCTGCCATATTTGTTGAACTGTCTGTTGTCTCTGCATAGTCTGAATTTTGAATCATGTGAACTGTGGTAGACCCCTGCTTCTATGGAACTGGTGCTCCTCTTGTGCTGCTGTGATAAGTGCCTCAGTGCTGTCTTTTAGTCCAGCCTTTTCCAGCCCCTGGCAGGATTTCCCAATATCTGCCACCTCAGTTAATTGTGAGTGGTATTTGTGTTGCCATGCCACTTCCTCTTTTTGATCTTTCTCCCATGTCTGCTGCTACTTCAGACATTCTTTCAGAAGTGCGTCCTTTGGTGCCATCTTACAGGTGTGTTTCTGCATATAAAGAACAAGTCAAACTTTATTCTTACATGAACTATATCATTGTCAGTATTTTTCTTTATATAAAATATAGAGTATTTTTCTATATATGGCCCTTTTGCAACAGTTAAACCCATTCTTAGATAGCAGCTTGGGTTAATGCCATTAATTTTTATTTTTTTCTTTCCACTCCTTCCTTCCTTCACTTCACATTGTCCTTGCAACAACATTTCATAAAACTTTTTTTTTACTTTAGGTTTTTCAAGTTTTCCTATTTTATTTAGCAATCAGCCAGAGACATTGTGATAACACTAATAACTTCTGTCTTTTAAAATGAGCCGTCAACAGTAAAGAATCCACCATCAGGATATAAAATTCAGGCTAGTACTTAGTAAATTAGGACATATGTCTTATGACATTTTATAGATGCAACAATTGAATTTGGAAGAAGCAAGTTAGAAACAGTACTGAGTTATTTGATCTTTGGTGTGGGGGGAGACTTTTAAGGTTACTGTACACAGCCATGAAGATCAACAAATGTGTAATAGAAAAAAATATCCTCAGTTTAGATATTTTAAAAAATCAACTGCAAAAAATCATATTTTGGATACATTATAAGAAAATCAAGCTTCTTTTAGAAGATCTGGGAAAAGTTGAAGAGAAAATTATAAGAGGTGAATGGATTCATTTACAATACCAGTGAGCAATGATCCCTCTAATTTTTTTTCAGTGTGGGCAGAAAAGTATAGTGTCTGAGCAACAGTCCCTTTGGGACTGGGCGGCATAGAAGTATGTATGTATGTATGTATGTATGTATGTATGTATGTATGTATGTATGTATGTATAAATAAATAAATAAATAAATAAATAAATAAATAAATAAATAAATCTTTTCTTTTTTATTAAAAGAAATTAATAATTTTAAAAAACCAAAATCCATTACTATTAAAACTAAAACAACCAGCAAAACTATTAATAAAAACAGGTGAGGGCTGGGGGTTTTTCTCTGTTATTATTTAAGTGCTTTTACCATATGCTTTAAATCAAGAGTCACTTCTTTCTCTGTTTCTATCTCTTTCCTGTCATTCTCTGCCTCAATCATTTTCTCATTTCTCTTTTTTTCTCCCCTTTTTTCTATCATTTCTCTCTCTCTTCCTTCCACTCTTCTCTCTCTCTCTTTCTTCCTCTCTCACACTCCCTTCCTTTCTCATCTTTCTTTCTTTCTTTCTCTCTCTTGCTCTATCTTGCTTTCTTCCTCTCTCTCACTCTCTTCCTTCCTCTCTCATCTCTTTCTTTCTTTCCTTCTCTCTCTTTCTTTATCTCTCCCCCTCTTGCTCTCTCTCTTTTTCTCACTTTCCCTCTCTTGTTTTCTTTCTCTCACTCTTTCTCTCTCTCGTTCTCTCTCTCTTCCTATCTCTTTCTCTCACCCCTCTTTCTCTCTCACTCTCTTTCTCACTTTCTCTGCCGGCCCACCCGCCTGGAACATTTAAAATAAGAAAACCCTTCGCTCTTACTTTGAATGTTCCAGGTGGGTGCGCAGGCAGGGAGATGAGAAGAGCGTGTGCCGGCCGCGCACCCGCCAGCCTCAGGAGAACGCCTGCCCCGCCTCTCTTGCAGCGGAGGAGAAAGAGAGGTGGAGCGGGTGGCGAGCGGGCGGGCGGGCGGTGAGTGGCATTCGGGGGGCAGCCGGTGAGTGGTGGGTGGGCGGGCGAGTGGGCGGGCGTTCGGGGGGCAGCCGGTGCGCACTCCCCAAATCTCCCTACCAGCCCACCCACCCGGAACATTCAAAATAAGAAAACCCTTCGCTCTTACTTTGAATGTTCTGGGCGGGCGCGCAGGCAGGGAGATGGGAAGAGCGCGCGCCGGCCCGTGCACCCGCCAACTTCCAGAGAACGCCTGCCCCGCCTCTCTTGCAGCGGAGGAGAAAGAGAGGCCGGGCAGGCTGGGGGCAGGGCCGAGAGGCCAGGAGCGCGAGGGGGCCGGAGGCACCATGGAGAGGCAGGGGCGGCCGCAGCTCCCTTCTACTGCCCGTGCCTCCCCGCCCGCCCCCCCCCCCCGCGGGCTGGCAGGGGGATGGGGAGCGCGCGGCTGAGGAAAAGGGTGTGCGCGGGGGTATTTTGGAGTGCACGCGCGCTCACGCGTGCAGCTTATGGGGAACGGTGCCAGTGAGTGTATAATTGAGAAAGCCAAAAGGATACATGTGTGAAATTTTTAAAATACAAAAGTATCTGAATCCTTGGTTTAGTTAGAATGACGATTAAAAACACCCTTCAGTTCAATCTGATTAAATGGACAGAACCACGTATACCCAATAGTCCATTAAAAGGTGCTGATATGTGGGAAAGGAAAGAAGTTGGAAGGAGCTTGAATAGGTATTTCTAGGCCATGGGAGTTTAATCTGAGGAAGGATTAGTAAAGCTGTAAACATAACATAATGTTTTATTAACAGGAATGACATCAGATAGCCAGAAAGCCTAAAACATAGCAAGTTATATCCTGCCTGGAGGAAAATCAAACAGAGAATGTTGTTTTAATTCTATGTCCAGGGAACAACGGCAGCAAGGTAGACACCCTGAAATCAATGAATAAAGGACCAGAAGAATAAGAGATGAAGAGGAAACACAAAGCAAATCCCAATTCTCTGGAAGGATTTATATATGCTTCCCAATTATACCATATAGACATCATCCCACCTGCGTTGTCTTCATGGCGAGGTTCAAGACACCGGTATTGCTACCTTGTGAATTCTGGTACTCTTTGTTTCTTCTTTTCTCAAATACCTTAATCACAGTTTCATGTTTCTATTTATTATACACATGTACACAACATATAATTTTCCCATTAGCAATCTCTACCATTAAAATATTAATGTTTAAATATACTGCTGCTATTTAGCATTTAGCGATGCTTGCTTCTATATCTAATACTCTTTTTCTTGAAATGGCATACATGATCATCCAGTTTAAAACAATTCAATTCTTTCCATCCTGATAAAAATCTGCCAAGACAGACCCTGAGAGCTTTAATTCTGGTAATCTTTAATGCACTCCACCCTGTCAATCAAATGTGTTAATTTCCCTTTGAGCTTAAATTGTTGATTAAAGTAAAAAAAAAAAGCAATGGTGCTCTACTTAGAACTTCCTCTTTATTCCCCCAGTACTAAATTTCAGCTGTGACTATAACTTTGTCCTTACAAATAGTCTTCACTTTATAACTCCTAAGATTTTTTTTTTAATTCACTTTGAAAACAGTAAAGAAAACTGACGCTGTACAGAAATAGCTTTTAAAAGAAATGTTTAAGCGATTTATTTTGCTAAATTACAGAACAGCCTCTGAGAATTGTGTCCCTGCTAATCCTTCATATATGCACTCCAGAGGTGGGTTTCAGCAGGTTCTTACCAGTTCTGGAGAACTGATAGCGGAAATTTTGAATAGCTTGGGGAACTGGTAAATACCACCTCTGACTGGCCCCATCTATTCTCTGCCTCAGCTGATCAGGAGGAAATGGGGATTTTTCAATAACCTTCTCCTGCCCACTAAGCCACGACCACAGAACCAGAATCCTATCACTGATGCACTCCCACTCTTTGATAGGAGGGGCGTGTTGCCTGTGACTATCTCAGTTCAGCTGGGAATATTTGAGTGAAGCCAATAATGGAATGACATCTCCCATTTGCACCACTTTGATAATTTTACCTGTGGAGTTTCACTTATTCTCTTCTTTGTCCAAGTCAGTTGAGGAATGAAGCATGAAACCCCAAGATGAACAACTGCCAGAAAACAAAGCACGCTATGAATTCTGAATGATAGAAATTGCCCAAGAGACTTGGGGATACAGAGGAGATACCAAGTCAATTATGGGAAGATGCAAAGCCCTTACAGAAGAGATTCCTGCATTCAGGAGGAATGAGAAAAAGACTCAGAATAACTCCACTTTCATTACGTTAAATATAAGTTGGGAAGGAAAACACCTTGAGTAAAATATTTTATTATGTAACCTTACTATCAATAAAGTAAGGTTTATTCTCAACATTGTATTATGTTATCTTACTAGCAATAAAGATCTTTATGGTTCTTGGTTTGACAGTTTTCATCTTCTTTCTATTTTTCTCCTCTGTGCCATCAACACATTTTTCTCTTTTTTTCCCCAACTTGGGTCTTTTGTTGAATCATCCATTCCATTTTTGTACTTGGAGAACACTGTTGGGTGGGATCAAGGTCCTTCAGATGTTATTGAACCACAGCTTTCCTTATCCTGGATCATTGATCATATTTTCTGAGGCCAAGTAGGTACTATATTCGAAAAACATGTGGCCATTATTGCCCAATTTTGTCGAAAAGGATCTGCTACACCAACTAGAATGCAAAAATCCTGCTTTTGTACTCAAATTATAAGTTAAATCCACCAAAGCTCCAAAGCACCAAAGTAGTAGTTGCCCCCACACATATACACACACATTTGTTCATAAGAGAAAATACATAACGGGTAGATGGGAACCCAAGTAAAGAGCTCCCATATCACTGATTTCCATTACTTCTGAATTGGCCATGGATTCCCACCCCCATCTTCTCTGTTATTTATTTTAGTTGATAACAGTTCTTTTGTCTCTTCCTAAGAGATCTTTTTCAGCACTTCCACCTAATAACCCTTATTAAACTAAACCACAGAGCTTTCATATAAAAGTGCATATTTTCCTAGCGAGCAAATTGGGACATTCTTTTAATGTAGGTGAAAAGTAAAAACATAAAATCCATCTCAAAGCACTCAGGGAACCAAAGTGTGCAACTGTAATATTACCCTCTGAAACTTTCACACTAAGTCTAGTAATGAAGTTAAATTGGAATTCTGTTGCTATGTAAACAAGAAAAAAATGAGAATATTCTCCTTTTACAACTGGTGCTCCTTCTCTGGAAAAGCCTAACATTTGAGGACATAGTGTTCTAGCTAAGAAATGAATACAGTGCCAAATTCTGTAGACACCTAGTTCTGTGGAAAAGTTGCATAAAATAGGGAAGATATTAGCACTTGTTTATTTTCAATATTTCCCCAACAGTTCATCGAATCTGCTTATTCAGATTTTAATAAAGAAATGTAATGAATGTATCATATTGTAATAAACATTCTATGCACAAGTGTTCCTTTATTTGGAAGGTTAATAAGAACTGTGGTCTATTTTCCCAACAAAGCAGTTGAAATTGCTTTTCAACACTGCAGTCAATACAGCATAAAAATATATTATTAATCAGAAAGCTCTGGCATCCTTCAGAGTTGATTTTGTATTTTCTTAACAGTTTCTTCCAAAATGTTCCAGTTTTCGTGAGTCTCCTTGGTCTGCATAACAAGACAAG
The DNA here is from genome assembly GCF_031021105.1 of Erythrolamprus reginae. Classification (NCBI taxonomy): domain Eukaryota; kingdom Metazoa; phylum Chordata; class Lepidosauria; order Squamata; family Dipsadidae; genus Erythrolamprus; species Erythrolamprus reginae. The sequence goes on along the minus strand of NC_091950.1, from coordinate 152,893,304 downwards.
ACATCAAAGCTCATGCCCTAGTTTAAGTGTACTGTATTTACAAAGCATTTAGACCCCGTTTTTGACAACAAAGCTTTAAAGTTGGCATTTGAATTGTATCTCTAAGCTTCCCCCTGGAAGTAAGCATTTACACAAATATTTTGGCAGCACTCAGAATTGATGATCTCACTCAGAAGTTCATGAGACATAGATTTCCTAATGTTTCCTCCCATGATGTTTTTTTTTTGTCTGTGATTTATTTGTTCACTTATTTTATTTATATAACTGACCATTTCACCAAAAGCAACACTGAATGTAAGCATGTCTCAAAAATCAGCCTGGCTTACCTTTAAATAATTTTTTGCTAGCAGCAAAAAAAACTTTCTGCTACGGTAGCACTTTCATTTTGATTGGAGTAGGTTCACACAAGATATTACCAAGACAAAAGAAATGCAATTATTATTTTCATATAATGTGCTATGTTCCCCCAAAGGAACATAAAAGGTCACGATGAGACAATAGTTACATTCTCACAATATACTATGAGACTATCCAACCCCATTTAGTTTTATTTGAAATGCTATGCAAACCCATCAACTAAATTAAGCTCCCATAAGAAATTCCACTTTTTCCTGCTATCATCCCCAGAAACAAAATCATACTGAAATCCCATGGCATCTCCAGAATCCCTCCAGAATTTTCATTGTGATTGAAAAGTTGGAAGTTGTTATCCCAAAGCACAGGAATCCTTGTGGCTTTCTCTGAAATTACTCTGTGCTTTTATATGAAACCGTTGTAAGTTACAGCCATAGATTTTCTAGTTGATTTTCTGCAATAAGAAAGCCAATACAATAACATTGACAAATGTAATCTATTTCTAATTGGCACCAATTGCCCAGAAGCCATCATCTTATCTGTGCTGTGTACACCGTTCATCCAAATCAACATCAGCAAAGGTGGCCTTGCCCTCATCAGGATAACAAAGAGAAACCACTTTACAGTAGGAAGGAAGGTAAGAATGAAAGTAACCTTGATTAGCTGAAGTATTGATTCTTCCCCTAAAATGATTGCAGCTGAAAGCTCTAGGAGACAAAACATAAAGTTGCATTTCCATGCTATTTATTTTCTATTCATCAGGAAGTGATCATTTATTCCTCTAAAATTCTATTTGAGGAAATCTAGAGATAAACAAAGTGATCTGTATATGTCTTTTAAATCAGGGGCTGGCAACCTTAAACACTCAAAGGTCCTAATGGGAAGCCACCTGTTCAATTCTGGAGCCGACCAGAAGTCTGGTTCCCCACCATAGTCTCCTCCAAGTACAGTGTCCTTTTTCCTCTACCAGTCCTAATAAAAAACCCTATCAATTGTGTAGAAAATACACTCCTTGCCACAGAGTCTCACACACACACACACAACTGGAAGCTTCTCTCAAAATTGTGGTGTTGACTGGCAACAGAGAGCTGCAGAAGAGGAATGAAAGAGCCACATGCGGCTTCAGAGCTGCAGGTTGCAGATCCCAGTTCTACATCTAGGAGATGCTTTGTTTGCCTTGTCTTGTGTCCATTCATGTATATGAAAGGAAAAGGATGGAGACAATGTGGTTTCTCACATTATCATCCTATAAGACAGAAGCATGTACAGCAAGAAAGTGCTTCAAACAAAGATCACAGAGTTTCTAAGGCAACTTTGCCCAATCCCAACCTTTCCAGCTGTATTGACAATATGGCTCCCAGGAATTGTATACCAATATAATTGGAGAATACATGACTGGCAATGGGGCTACTTGCTCACAATGTACTGGCAAGGAAGTTAGCTCACATCAAAAGTAATTGTCTTGTAATTTTTTACAGTTTAAAAAAACATAGTATAGACAAAGAAATCAAATTATTTCATCTTTCCTAATGAAATTGTTGCATACTTAGAAACTAAATTAACTAGAAATGTTATGGAGTTTCCTTGTGATTTTGTTCTTGGGGCTAACACTTAGAAAAAGTATATTTTCATATTGTACATATTAGATAATACATAATATAACATAATTCAGTGGCTGAGATTGCATGACATTTCAAATAAAACAGGGTTGGATATTGGTTTCAATGATGTTTACATTGTCCTAATATAAGTCCTTTTGACTTCTTTCTAACTATGAATCTGCCCTAGTAACTTATTTTGTCAGCTATATTCTCATGACATTCTCTTCTTTTCTGGGTTTCTGGATTTTATAATCTCCCAGGATATGAAATGGACACCTAACATTAAAACAATCTTTAGAATGGTAAAGTATTCTTCCTGCTTCAACTCAGAACATTCAGATTGCCCAAAGAGCTGCTAATAAAGTTCTACAGATGAATTATTGAGTCTGTCACTTGCACTTCTATAACTGTCTGATTTAGTACAGCAACTAAACAAAACAGGTACAGACTTCAACAGATAGTTAAGATCGCAGAAAAGCAATTCCAACCAGCCTGACTTCCATGCTGCACGGGTCAAAAAGAAAACTGAAAAAAAAATATCTGCAGACTTCTCACATCCTGGACATAAACTGTTTCAACATCTCCACTTAGGATGCCACTGTAGAGCATTGCATACCAAAACAACTAGATACAGGGACAGGGTTTTTTTTACCCTCATGCCATCACTCTGCTGAACACCTATTTCCATATAGTAGGACTGTGTCACTCTTACTATCCTCCTCATCTTTCCTATTACTTTCTCCTATTGGTATCTTATGATTACTGTTTGTTTGGGTTTTTTGGGGGGGGGGGGTGTATGTATGTATGTATGTATGTATGTATGTATGTATGTACACTAAGAACTTATACATCAGAGACAAATTCCTTGTGTGCCCAATAAAATATTCTATTCTTCTCTTAGCCCTTACCTGAGGCACTTAAAGTTGATTGTTCTTCTGTTTATAAAGTAACAAAGACGCACCTGTGATGAGATTGGTGGCAAATACATTTAATAAACAAATAATTTTCTTCTTTTCAGGACAAAGTGTTTAAGGTAAAATCAAACTCTCTTCACTAACTATTTTATTACTTACACATTGAGTTGGAATCTCCTATTAGCCACTCTAGGTATAAATATATCTTTTATATTCCAGTCATTGGAAAGTGCTGTCTCCGGACCCGCCTGCTGCCGCACGAATCCCAACGACCGATAAGGTCTCACAGAGTTGGCCTTCTCCGGGTCCCGTCGACCAAACAATGTCATTTGGCGGGCCCCAGGGGAAGAGCCTTCTCTGTGGTAGCCCCAGCCCTCTGGAATCAACTCCACCCGGAGATTAGAACTGCCCCCACACTCCTTGTCTTTCGTAAATTACTCAAGACCCATCTATACCACCAGGCATGGGGGAGCTGAGACACCTTTCCCCCAGGCTTTTTTATATTTATGTTTGGGTATGTATATGTTGTTTGCTTTTTAAAAAAATATGATAAGGTTTTATGTGCTTTTTAATATTAGATTTGTTTTCACTGGAATATTGTTTTTATTATTGTTGTGAGCCACCCCGACTCTTCGGAGAGGAGCGGCATACAAATCTAATAAATTGAATTGAATTGAATGACCATTTTCAACTGCAGGAGAGACTAAATACCTGCCCTCTTCTCAGGCATCTACTGGTATAATGTCTGGGGCTTTCTTTAGCATTGTCAGGTCTTAATCAGACATATTTTAAACAAAGATTTAACTCATTTGAAGTAATACTAGTTCTGTGCTACAAAGAAGGCTCCTTTAAATCTGGATAGAAAGCCCCCTTCTGCCAAGGGTGTACTGCTAAATTATGGCAATCACTGGCATTTTTACAGGCTTTCTGCTACTTTGGCCAACAACTACCTCTGTTATTTCCAAATATTCTGAGGCAAGTGCTATGACTGTTGCCATGACATGTTGGTACTTCCAGGAAACTGTGGTTTCAATAACACCATAACATAATTAGAAAGAACCTTAGAGGTCTTCAAATCCAACTCCCCGTTCAAGCAGGAAACCTTATCCCAGCTGTTTTTGCAATGCTGACTGTATTTCCCTTGATAGGGAAATGATGGCATTTTACTTACCTGGTTCTGGATTGGACAGTATAAGTGTCATACTGGTGACTACTATTAATCTACAGGAGCCATTCACAGTTGCTCAATTCTGGAAGTCCATCAGTTACTACCAGGTTTTGCTAGCAATGAGGTCAGAAGTGAATTAAATGATAATACTTTTAGCATTAGTCAGCATGGAGCTCTATCATTAATCCTTCCTTTTCTTCACTGCCCTGATGTTCTATCTCTGAACACTGATTTAGAAAGCATGATTTGTGTATTCAAGGAAAAAAAAGCTAGTCAAAAAGGTAACAGGAATGGATGAAAAGTTGGAAAGAGCATAAGAACATAAGAAGAGCATGTTGAATCGGGCCAAAGCCCATCAAGTCCAGCATTCTGTGTCACACAGTGGCCCACCAATTGTACATAGGGGTCTTGAGCAGAAAGAGGAGGCAAAACTCTCCTTTTCCCTTGACCCCCAACAAATGGTACCCAAGAGAATCCTGCCTGCCTCAACCAACATAGAGGCGGCACTTGGACATCTGTTTCAACTGGTGAATTGCACTTTCATTGAACTTTAAGGGCACATCCATATTAGTAGCAGTAAGAGTGCAAGCCAGTTTCTAATAAGAAGGGAAAAACAAAAGCATGAACTGATTATGTGTAACTTAAAGAGATCCCCAAAGCTTTAACAGTAAGAATAAGCTCCCTTGTATAATGGCCGGATGCTAATTTTTAACTTGTCTGAATAAGGGCCACACTCAAATGGAGCAATGCTATATATTTTGAACAATTTCAAAATTTCAATTTTGGTGGTTATTGAAATGGATGTTGGTTGAAGCAGGCAGGATTCACTTGGGTACCATTTGTTAGGGGTCAAGGGAAAGGGAGGGGTTTGCCTTCTCGTTCTGCTCAAGATCCCCATGTACAATTGGTGGGCCACTGTGTGACACAGAATGCTGGACTCGGTGGCTTTGGCCTGATTCAGCATGGCTCTTCTTATGTTCTTATGTAATTTCCTAAAAATAAAAATTCTCAACCTGATGATAAATACTTTTCAAAAATCAAAGAATAATGTTCCATTTCATAAAATTACATAGGTCAAGTTAGTGATATAGTTAGAAGGAGACTCTAGAAATATAGAAGGGCAATTTTTGATGCTGAAAGTTTACTAGTCCTTAACTTTTGGATAAGCAGGCAACAAGAATAAGGAGATGAAAGTACCATCTAACCACTTCAGAGATTAGTGAAAAAAAAATCACATATTCTGTTGAGTCAATCTCATACTTAAAGGGGTATCACAACTCCCCCTCCCCAATTTTACCCCAGTTCAGATGAGAATAAACGCAAGGTGCAATAAATAGATCCTTGACAAATGACCTATTAAGTTAGGGCTTCCTGGACATTTATATTTGCTATACCTCTCCTGCTGCCAGAAGCTCTGGCAAATAGAATGAAATTATAGGAGAGGGAGATGACTGGTCAGAAATAAGAGATCCTCTCTAGCCATAAGGAGAGGCTGCTTCATTAAAAGGATTTTAAGTGGCTGTCATTAAAAGGACTTTAAATGGCTTTCAAGTTTAATTGTTCCTACATTGAACCTAGTTTGTTTCATGCTGGGAAGATATCAATCCTATTTTGCAGACACTTCCCCCAACCCCTTTGGCCACTTATAAAACTGGGGAATGTAATAAAAACAGCCCAGGTTCTAAAACAAACTCCAGGTGGCTATGTATAGATTATACTCAGAAATGTAGTTCCATCTGACACAGCCCTTTCAGCCCTGCTCAAATGGCAACCTCCATTCCATATTGTATTTATGTATTCCTCTAATGGATCGTAAATGAAGCAAGTCAATTATATGTCCATCATTCTCCAACACAGCAGCCCTCATTTTCTCCCAATTTTCTGTCTTCCCTTTTGAACAAACATTTCAAGCTACATAACAACCTACCTTGTGTATCTGTTGCTTATATAACCTAAACATGTTTGGCCTTTACAATGAGAGTCCTTTATTACTTCTCAGCGTGTAAATCTGCAAGAGATGATCCATTTCAACCCCAGTGTGTTATTAATTATGTTGAAATTAATTGAAGAGAAAGGAATTGTAATTTATTGGAAACTGCAGCTTATTTAGGAAACAAAATGCAGCAAACCTTGGTTTAATGGAACATTTTGGGGAGGCAGAGTATACATTAAACATGAATGCCTGTTAAATCAATGCATAATTACACCATTTGCCTTAATTTCCCTAATTACACAAATAAGGCAAATCACCATCCTCACTGCCAATTTGTCATTTGTGTAATGACATCATTGTACAAATGATACATAATATCATTTGCATCATTAAGTCATTGCACAAATGATGTAAATTGACTTGGGTACACACATTCCTCGGAGTATTTCACATGCAAGAGACTTGGCCTTAATGTTCGAGTGATATTCCAAGATTAACACAGAATAGGTCTGTTGTGAAGTATATTAAACTGAAAATTTACTATACATTTGGTCTTTCTTTCTCTCTCTCTTTCTTTCTTTCTCTCTCTCTCTCTCTTTCTATCTCTCTCTCTCATTCTTTCTTTCACTTCTGAGTCAGCATCAACTCCTGATAACTATTTGTCCCTAGCAATTTTCTTGGCAAGATTTCCAAAGTAGTTTGCCCTTGTCTCCTTCCTAAGACTAAGAGAACGTAACTGGCCATTAGTCTCCCAGATAGCATTGTCCCAAAGCAGGACTAAGAACTCAAGTCTCCTGATTTTCAATGCCTTAACCATTATATCAAACTGGCTCTACCATTATATTACTTTAGGATTACATTTTCACAGTTGTGATACTCAGAATAGACCCCAGACTATGAAGCCAGAGAATTGCAACTTGGAAGAACAGAAACAATAACTCCCCACCAGTGGCCATGCTGGCTGTGGTAAAAACCCTAAGATAATATTTTGCTCAAAAAAAATAAAGGGAACACTTAAATAACACAATATAACTCCAAGTAAATCAAACTTCTGTGAAATCAAACTGGAGAGGGGCGGCATACAAATCTAATAAATAAATAAATAAATAAATAAATAAATAAATAAATAAATAAATAAATAAATAAATAAATATAAATAAATAAATAAATAAATAAATAAATAAATAAGCAACACCGATTGACAATCAATTTCACATGCTGTTGTGCACATTCAAATTGTACAGCACAAAGTATTCAATGAGAATATTTCATTCATTCAGATCTAGGATGTGTTATTTGAGTGTCCCCTTTATTTTTTTGAGCAGTATATTTTGCTCAATAAATTACTAGATTTCCTTCCTCCCAGAATGAACATTTTCAGTACAAGTTGTGTGCATGTGTTTCTCTATTGACCAAAAATATTGAAAAGCGGACAGGAAGATACAAAGCTGGTATCGCTCAATTGCATATAAAATCTACTGTGGTGATGTTAAAAAGCGAGTCAGCAACTTTGGCAATAAAGAGCTCTGTCCAATAGCTGAAAAAATGGCTGCCGCATGGGACAGGGGAAAATGCATTGTATAAAACTGGCACTAGGATCAGGACAAAGACGCTTTAGCTAAGGGAGGAAAATCTGTTTTGAAGCCAGAAGGGAGGAGGTAGGTTGAGCCAAGAGTCCCCAACAGTTGCCACCTGAAAATCATATTTTCTCCCAAACGTTCTGCAGAAAAACAGGGCTGGGGAGAAGAAACTACCAGCTTTGATCAATTAAACAGAAAGAGTGTTAGGAATACACTGCTCACAAAGCCAAGTAATGCCATTTGGTTCTGAAGTGGTGAAAAACCCTCATGCAATGAGGAAATCCATTTTTTAAAAATACTGGTTCCATGGGCATGTCTTGGTGGGGGTGGCAGGGGAAGGATACTGCAAAATCCCCATTCCCTCCCCACTCTGGGGCCACTCTGCTGGTTCTCCAAACTACTCAAAATTTTTGCAACCGGTTCTCCAAAAGTAAAAATAAAAAAAGAAAAGAAAAAAAATGAAATAAAAAATAGGGGGGAACCCATTGTCCCCATGTCTGTTTTAAAACACACTGCAAAGTCACAGAGGAAGTCTGTCTTCATCTGTAAATTATTTAGTTTTATTCTTGTATTTATTAGAGTTGGAAGGGACCTTGTAGGTCATCTAGTGGTCCAACCTCCTGCTCAAGCTGGAATCCCTATACCATTTTGGACAAATGGCAGTCCAATCTCCCCTTCAAACTCTCAAGTGTTGGAGTGCTCACAACCTCTGCAGGCAAGCTGTTCCACTGGTTGATCACTCTCACCATCAGAAAGTTCCTCCTTATTTCCAGATTGAATCTCTCTTTGTCAGCTTCTATCCATTATTCCTAGTCTGGCCTTCTGGTGCTTTAGAAAACAGCCTGATCCCTTCCTCTCTGTGGTAGCCCCTCAAGTATTGGAACATTGCTGTCATGTCTCCCGTGGTCCTTCTCTTTGCTAGATTAGCCATGCCCAGTTCCTGCAACCTCTCTTCATATGTTTTAGTTTCCAGTTCCCTTATCATCCTGGTTGCTCTCTTCTGCACTTTCTCTAGAGTTTCAATGTCTTTTTGTAGCGTGGTGACAAAAACTGGATGCAGCATTCAAGGTGTGGTCTAACTAAGGCTTTATAGAGTGGTATTATTACCTCCCAAGTCCTAAATTGTATCCCTCTGTTAATGCAACTTAGGATTGTATTGGTCTTTTTGGCTGGCGCTGCACACTGCTGGCTCGTATTTAGTTGGTTGTCCAACAAGACCCAAAATCCCTCTCACAGTTGCTGCTATTGAGTGTGGGGTTTCACCCAGTATATATGTATGTCTTTGGTTTTTCTTACGTAGGTGCACATTTTTCTGCATTGAATTTCATTTTATTTGTTTGGGGCCAGTGTACAAGTCTGTCAAGATCCATCTGCATCCTAAGCCTGTCCTCTGTGGCATTGGCTACTCCTGCCAGCTTGGTGTCATCTGAAATTTTGTTAGTTATCCTTCTATTCCATCATCTTGGTCATTAATGAAGATGTTAAAGATTACTGGGCCTAAGACACAACCTTGTGGTACCCCACTGCTTACTTCTCTCCATGTGGACTTGGACCCATTGAGGACTACTTATTGAGTATAGTTGGTCAGTCAGTTGTTATTCCATCTAACTATCTATCCTGCTTTATTTTTTAGCTTGTGAAGAAGTAGGTTGTGGTCCACTTTGTCAAATGCTTTGCTAAAGTCCAAGTATACTATGTCCACTGCATTTTGCTGGTCTATTAATTTAGTCACAGTGTTGAAGAATGAAATGAATTGGTTTGGCATGATTTGTTTTAAACAAACCCATGTTGACTGGATTTGTTCAGAACAAATCATGCCAAACCAATCTCATTTCATTCTTCAATACTTACTTAATTACTTACTTTCCAAAGTGATTAAGAAATGGGGAAAACAGCACAATGGCTGTATTGGTTTCACTGCAGCAAAAATGGGATTTGATGACTCCCAACAGCTCAGTTCTTAAGCTAATTATGAAATCTTCTCCATTTCCAAAATTTATCCACAAGGAACCACCAAGCTGAGCATATGCAGTAAGATCTTTATGGCTAGAATCTGCTTTCTAGCAGGCATAATCAACTGCAGTGTCCACAGCACTTTTTGAGAAAGTCACTCCATCATAATTCCCCACTGGAAGAGGCTATGCCCATATAATTTGCTTTAATTTCTGTTAATTACCAAGGAGCCAAATATAAAAAGTATGACTGCTGTTTAGCAAAATCATGCATCTGAGGAGGTCAAAGCCAATAATTCTAAAACCACAAATCTCAATCCTCCATTGTCATAAACTTGTATAATAAAAGTTCATAATAAACAATAATTTATAGCAGTAATCAATCGTGAAACTAGCTATCCCCTTAGACCAGTGATGGCGAACCTTTTTCAGTTCGCGTGCCAAAAGGGTGTGTGTAGTTGTGCTAATATGCGTGCACATGCCCACACCCATTCTCTCCCACCTGCGCTGCTTCCCGTGCATGTGCACAGGCCTTTCTGAAGCCTGGTAGGTGAAAAAAATGCCCAAATGGGCAAACTGGAAGTGCAGGAAAATGCACTTCTGCCCATTATGCTGTTTTTTGCACTCCGGGGCTTCAAAAAACACAGCACAACGGCAAACCGGAAGTGCATTTTTCTGAACTTCTATTTTGTCTGTTGGGGGATTTTTTTTGCCTCCAGGGCTTTAGGGAAGCTCCCCTGAAGTGTCTGGAGGGTCAAGCGGCCTTTCCCAAGGCCAAAAATCAGTTGGCCAGCATGCACATGTGCACTGGAGCTGAAACATATCAAAGTCCAACGTGCCTCCAATATGACTCCGCATGCCACCTGTGGCACGTGTGTCATAGGTTCGCCATCAGGGCCCTAGACCCATGATGGCAAATCTATGGCACATGTGCCATAAATGGCATGTGGAGCCATATCAATGGAGATGCAAGTGCAGGTCTGGCACATGTCCATGAACTGGCCAGCTGATTTTTGGATCTTCTAGGCCTACTGGGAGTCAGGAAACAGCCTTTTTTCATCCTCTGAGCAAGTGGGGAAGGCTGGTTTTGCCCTCCCCAGGTTCCTAGAAAGGCTCTGAAGCCTGGGAAGAGCAAAAATTGGGTGTGGCATTGCGTGCAGAGAGTGGGGGGGTGTTACATGCACATGCATGAGGGGGGCACATGGAAAATGTGCATGGAATGTGTGAAGCCACACACACACACCCTTTTGGCATGCGAACCAAAAAAGGTTCGCCATCACTGCCTTGGACAAATGCTACTCTCTTTTTCATGTTCTGTGCACTAAAAACTACATATTTGGATTCACCTTGGAATGCAAGGAGTAAATGGTGGATAGCAGGAAGTGATATATGAAATAAAAGAAAAAGAAAGGTGATGTATTTTTCTGGCACTAAGAAAAAAGGATCTGTTTAGTACAGGTACTGCATGTGGATAAAAATGATCTGATCTTAAGGTGTGCAGATGATGAATAAATACAGGGAAATATGGATGTAGGCTTTATTTATTTTATCATGTGCTTTTTATTTGTTTATTTATTTGCTGCCTATCTCACCACAGAGCTGTAGCTTACAAAAATAAAAAGGAAGAAATGAAAAGAGTATGAATAGAACAGAAGGGAGATAATGGTCAATAAAATAAACTATGAAGAAGAACAGATGAATTGACACAGGGAAGTGAAGATGTAGGCTTCATTTATTTGTTTTATTACTAATTTGTTAAATTTATTTGCCACCTATCTCACCACAGAGCTACTCTGGATAGTTTACAACAATAAAAAGGAATAAATGAAAAGAATGTGAACAGAACAGAAATAAGATAATAGAGCAATGAAAAAACAATGAAAAAGAACACAACAAGAAATACAATTATAGGATAACCAGAAAAGAAAGATAAGCAGGTAGAAAGCAGAAACTGCAGGGGTGGAGAGTGGAATTCTCCCATTTGGACCCCAGGCCAACTCATGGAAGGATAGGAGGGTAGAGGCAGATCTTACCTTGGAGCTTAGGTTATTCCAAAGGGTAAGTGCTGCAACAGAGAACGATCATGACAGATGGAGTTCTTTGACTCATTAGGATCTAAACTAAACCCTCTCTGCTGGCATAGGTATGACAGGATATTCTTAGTGGGAAAGGTAGCCTGGACCTCTGCTATTAAAAGTTATAACAACTTGAAGGTCCAACACTTTGAATTGCCCTTGGAAACAGACCAGTAGCCAGTGAAGTCTGCAGAGCAGATGTGTGAAATGGGACACCCTAGAGGCCACAAAGACTGTTCTCGCTGCTGGACTTTGCACCAGTTGAAGCTTCCCAATGGATTTCGAGGGTAGCCCCATGTGAAGTGCATTAATTACAAATTATGGGGCTTAATTATTCCTAAATATTATGAATTTAAGTTGTAGCTTGGTACGAAGACAACCACTTACCTCTAAGAAGAGCTAAGTTCTACAGTCCCATGTATGGAAAAATGGAAAAATCAGGTGCGAGAAATGGAGCAATATTCTGCATTAATGCAATCTGCAGAATATGAATGCTTTAAGTTTGATGATGTAAATAGATGATGATTAGATAGATAGATAGATAGATAGATAGATAGATAGATAGATAGATAGATAGACAGAAAGAAAGAAAGAAAGAAAGAAAGAAAGAAAGAAAGAAAGAAAGAAAGAAAGAAAGAAAGGCAGGCAGGCAGGCAGATAGACAGATAGACAAGAGAGATTTTATTTTTGTCACAATGCAGTTTATTTGCAATTTCATGCATGAAGTTATCGAGAACAATAGACTGAGCAAAAGTAGCCAAACGGTTGCTATTTTATTTTATTTACATCAAGCTTTTGGGGACACTTACAGAATAAGCCATACAAGTGATTACACATTTTTAAACTGTTCTTCATCAATTGGGAAATTTATTTTAATGTGTAAAAAAAAAATCATCTTCTTGTGAGGAGTGAGCGGAGATCAGCTAAAAGAATACTAAAATTATTTTTCTGCAGTTCATAAAGTCAAATGCTATGCTTCTTCTAGTTGCCAAACAACAAAAGGCATCCTTTAAAAAGATGGCTAACCTCAGCACTTGTTTCCTATTAAACAATGTGTTGGTTTGACTGTGTATATTCTTTGGGGTGCTGGAAGTGGTCTGCCCACTATTACAACTTAATTAAAATACAGGAGTTCTGATCTGAGTTCTGAGAGAAATTTATACCATCAAGCTTGCTTCAGTTGGCTGTGTTTTCAAAATAGAATTCATAAAGAAGGAAAACAGAGTTCTTCATAATTGTTCTCTGCAAGCGTGGCCAAAAAACTGAGCACCTAATTCATATTATCCACTAGGGTGAGATGTGCTGGAGATTTGAAAAACAAAATTATGGCAACTTATGGTAAGTATTTCTATAACAGCATCTGCACATACATCAATGTATACAAATTGATTGCCACTCTGTCATGGTTTTGGTGACAATTTTTTTCTTTCTTGGCAATATATAAATGGCCATTCTCACTGAGGCATGTGCAACTTATTATACATAATTTATCTACCTTAGTTTTGCTTAACAGAAATGGAAAAGAGCATCTATCAGATTTTCTACATAGTAATAGCATGTTTTCATCATCCTTATGAGCAAATTTTGAAGTATGCCCAGATTGGTAATGCAAATGAAAGTAACATTTTGATACATACACAACAACGTTGATATTCTCCTTTTATGCACATAACAGAAGGCCTTTTTTTGTTCAGTCCATGTTGAATAAGTTTTGCATCCCCCCCCCCAAAAAAAAACCCTCAAAATTTCACAGATCTTAAACCAATACTCAACTTGGGAAGAATGTTATATTTCTCTATTCTTCTTATTATTTAAACTGAAGCTTCGTAGAAACAGTTTACAATGTGTTTCAGAATAGAGCCTAAAGGGTTAGTGACAATCAAATGTAATTAAATTAAAACTCCATGCTTAACATATTCATTTATTTACAATTTCCATTTATTAAATGAAAACTGCATACTTTCTTTTCACTTACTCTTAACTTCATGGGTTTGTGTCCTTCCTTCCTTTCTTTCTTTATCACTTTCAATCTTTTCTCAGTACTTTTGAGACCACAAAATGAATGGCTGCACTGCCTCAATTAAAAATCCTATATGTGTATCTGTCTTCTGCTGATGTCTCAGACTTCACTGAAGAAGCACCAAGAGGGGCAGCAAAAGAACTAGCTTGCATATGAACATCCATGCTGCCTCGGGCCCAACACCAACATTTGCTTGTTACTAAACACAACCAGGAAGCCGCTTGAACTGCTGCTCCTCAGTAACTGTTGTTTCACATCAGCAACGATGAGGTCGCTACTACAAAGTAAAACAAGTGTTTTAAGGAGGGTCAAGTAAATGTAGGGACCTTCTAGACAACATCTATGTTTACTGCTGAATGCAAACCCCTTACAGACTTTCAGGAAAAACAGAAGCAAAGAACAAGATTTTGATGATTACACAGCATAGTTTATAGAAAGAAGAGGGTCATGTTCTAATTTTAGATAAAGAAGTAAATTTAGAATTGGATTTTTAAGTGCTGTAAAGATGATCAAAAGCTACTTGTTTCTACCTTTCTTCTTTTCTATTTCTGTTTCACTTTTCTTTTATTGTACTTTTAATTTTATCTTCGGTTTCTTTCTTTTTCTATTTTCGTCCTTACTCTATACTAGTTTGCACTAGTTTTTACCTTTGTTTTTAAATCTTTTAATATGATTTTTTTTTTTAAACAGTAAATGTAGGGAGCTCCCGCCAGGATGTATGGCATAATAACTACTCAAGTTCCTAGGAGATGATGTTGGTCTTCAATTTCTTTTATTTTTCTGCTTTATTCTTTAATTATTAGATTTCACCCCACCTTTCCTCCAGAAATTTAAGATGGCAATGTTCCTATACAACATAGTTGTGATATAGATAGGGAAGAAAATTAAAGTCTAGCCCTGTAAAATTATTTATTTTATTTATTTTATTAATTGGACTTATATGCCGCCCCTCTCCATGGACTCCGGGCAGCTTACAACTTTTCAAAATTTGGTCTTCTCTTGATCCTGCATCTTAACTACTATACCACACTGGGTTTGAAATGTGATACCAGACTACCCATTCAGTAATAAAATGTTCGTTAGCATAGAATTCAAGGTCACAAGGTTAGCTGTGAAGATTATGCCATGCCTATAATACATATTAAAATATAACCAGAAGCTCAATCAACCAAAGTGGGTTTACTTTTTAAAGGAGAGAAATTATTTTTGGCTTTGTTTTAAGTAGCTATTTTGTTCATTGATATCTATTTGTTTTGTGCAATTCTCGTTTCCAAACATTCTTACTACAACAGAATGCAGTTGAACCACATGCATTTTTCTTATCAAGTAGGAGAAGGAGAAAAAGAAAGGAGAACCATTCACAATTTTGCTCTCTTAAAAAGAAAAAAAAGGAATCAATTTCTGGAAGATGTAAAGTCTTCTGGGGCCATGACATAAGTAGGGTCTGAAAAAAGATAGTCAGGTTCATGCCTACATTAAACTTTAATTTATGCTTGTGAAAACTTAATTGTAATGTAAATGTTGAATTACTGAATAAACTAACATTATAGAATCCAGTGTCATTTATATCTGATGGATTAGAAATTCATCAGTGCCTTTGTGTCAATGTTGACTGCAGATGGATATTGCATTCTAATCACTGTGCTAAAGGGCTGGCATTACTAATAAGCTGAAATCATCAAATGCATTGTGACGAGTGTTAATATTGGATGCTCTCTGAGCTTAGTGGTCTTGTTTAAATATTTCAAATATTCACCAAGCTCAGAGACCATCAAGGACTCTATAATTCAATCCTGAGCTGCAGATGTTATCTTCCATCAACAGTTAATATCCTTCTTGGAGGTCTCAGGTGGTAAGGAACAGTCTTAAAAGGCTTTGGCCAACATTGAAAGAGATGTTTTTGTGCATGTAGAGTTCTCAGTCAAGAAACAATTTTCACCTCTTCCCTAATAAATTCTTGTAGAAAATAAGTGCAAAGTAAGTAATGCAATCCAGCCCAACCCGAATGTTACATTGTACTTAATTGTATAATAAGCTAAATCTTTTGTACTAAGAGAGATCCTGCTCAGTAGGAAATTGGGGTTAACAGCTTGCAGAGTGATTTATTCTGGAATTTTGCCTCATTTACTGTATATTGAAGAAAAAAAAAACATGGTGATGCTTAACCACAGAACATTTCCCAAGATTAAAACTTAATTAAGTCAATTACAGTACTTGTTTCTTTTAGTCCCAGGGAAGAAAAGGTTGAGCCAATTTTAAGTAGACCACCTTGCTCTCTGCATTATTCACTCATTCACTGACATTTGGAAATTATGACAATCTGTGATCATAAATAAAGCCTGGATGTTAATTACCTGTGCCTTGGTCTGATTTTTTCCCCTCTGATATTAAATGAATTACTTTGGTGTAATTATTGCTATTCATATGCTGATTTGTAATTCAAGAGGTCTCAAATTTACAATAGACATCTCCAGTACCTTAGTGGTCAAGTCTCACTTCTGAAAGCATTTTTAATTATTGATTCAATAGGATTGTCTAAAAAACAAGTGTCCTTTCAGGCTCATTGGCACAGCTACAAATGTGGTAGACTTTAAGAAAAACCCTCCCATACTTCCACCTCTTACAGTACTAGACAACACAGTATCAACAGTAGAGACCTTCAAATTTCTAGGTTCTATCATATCACAAGACCTAAAATGGTCACCTAATATCAAAAACATCACCCAAAAAAATCACAACAAAGAATGTTCTTTCTGCATCAACACAGGAAGCTCAAACTGCAGATATAGTTCCACAGAGGAATAATTGAGTCTGTCATCTGCACTTCTAAAACTGTCTGGTTTGGTTCTGCAATCCAACAAGACCGACACAGACTTCAGAAGATAATCAGAACTGCAGAGAAAACAATTGCTGCCAACCTGCCTTCCATTGAGGACCTATATACGGGCTGTGCAAATATTTACAGATACCTCACATCCTGGACACAAACTGCTTCAACTCCTACCCTTAAAATGACGCTATAGAGCCCTGCACACCAAGACAACTAGACACAAGAACAGTTTTTTCCCGAACACGATCACTCTGCTTAACAAATAATTCCCTCAACACTGTCAAACTATTTACTAATTCTGTACTACTATTAATCTCAGCATTTCCATCACCCATCTCCTTCCACTAATGATTGTATGACTGTAACTTTGTTGCAGTCCTTACAATTTATCCTTACAATTTATATTGACTGATTCCTAATATTATTGGATTGCTTATTTGTACCTGGACTATCATAAGTACCTATGATTCTTGACAAACTCCTCTTTTCTTTTATGTACACTGATAGCATGTACACCAAGACAAATTCCTTTTGTGTCCAATCACACTTGGCCAATAAATTCTATTTGCTTTCCATACCATAAATCTTTCCCCAACCCAGTAGCTTCCAGTATTCTGGGATTGCAACTCCTAGAATTCCCATAAAAGATGACAGCAGGTTGAGAAATTAAGTACTGCGCACAAGATCTCAATTTCAATATTGAGTATTTTCAAAAGAAGGGGAAAGGGAAATTATTTGTTGTTTGATACCAGGAACAAGACACTACTATTTACACGGGTAGATCAATGATCTGACTTAATAAGAAGCAGCCTTTTAAATTCCATAAAGTTTATAGGTCCCTGTTAAGATGCATACTTGCCAATCAGAAGGTCCCAGATTCAAGCATTTTCATAATGCATATTATATATAATTAATTCTGTACCACATATACTATATGTATGATGTTATAACTATTCAGGTGCTTCATATTGCACCTCTTTTACATCTCCATCCTGTCAAGTCTGGCTTATGTGATAACATAATGCTTCCTTGTCTAAAGTTTTCAAAAAGTAAGAAGCAAATAGGTTAAACACATATTTTTTACCACAATAGAGAACACACTAAGATTCAGGTTCAGGAAGTTTTTCAGATAGAAAAGGGGAGAAGCAACCTTCTGATAAGAGGATTTATCTTCTCCCAATTTCTCCCTCAAGTATTTGCTTTGCGATCACTGTTTCTGATGTTGCTTTCTATAAAGAGAACTAATGGACATAATCACATATGATGTGAAGTGTTATATTCAGCATACAGAATGCGTCCTTTTTTCACACTCCATTAGTGACCTACAAAGATGAGATTGTGAGAATTTAGTTGAATGGCCACTCCACCTGAGGGATCACACCATTTGTGATGGTAGGTATTCAACCCCACATTTTTCATTCCACTCTGAATGTATTTGATTTATGCAGCACTGTGTAATGGGAGATAGTCAGGACCAAGTCTTTTAATAGAGCAGACTGATTAAGGTATTTTTTTAAAAAATAAAATAAAATAAAAATTGACATGGAGGTTGTCTAATCCAGCGTTTCCCAACCGGTGTGCCGCGGCACACTAGTGTGCCGCGAGACACCGCCAGGTGTGCCGCCTGGGCGGGGCGCTGCGGTGCCTCTGACCTCTCCGCTCCTGCCCGATGCCGTGGTTTCTGGCGCTCTCCTGCTGGGCCCCAAAGAAGGAAGGCAGGAAGGAGAGCTCCATTCTTCGCGCCTTTTTCCCGCCTTCCTTCTTTGGGGCCCAGCAGGAGAGCGCCAGAAACCGCGACATCGAGCAGGAACCGGGAGGTCGGAGGCACCGGCACGGCAGCGCCCGCCCAGCTGAAGCTTCCCTGTCGTCATCGGTAAGTGTCCTTTGGGGCCCGGCGGGAGGGCACTGGCGGTGGGAGCGGGGGGGGGCGGCTGCAGCGGCGCAGGCAGTCACGGGGAGATGGCGGGGGGAGCGGGGGGCGGCTAAAGCGGCCCCAGGCACCGTTCCCTGTAGGCTTTTCCAGGGGCGTGCAGGGAGCCGCGGCCACCCGCCCGCCTACCGGATTTCCCTCCGCGCGGCTGGGGAGGTGGATTCACCACCCCCGCCAGCCCGATCTCCCTCCAGTGGCTGGTGACGTAGATCTACCGCCCTCGCCAGCCTGATCTCCCTCCGTGGGGGGGTGGGGGGCGACGAACCGACGACCGGGGGCTGTCCGTCCATGTTGGGTGGTGCAGGGCAGGCACAGGCAGCTCCAGGGGAGAACAAGGGAGGGAGAGAAAGGAAAGAGAGAGTAAGGGAGGGAGAGAAAATTGAATGAAGGAGGGAGAGAAAGAAAGAGTAAGAAGTAGAAAGGATAGAGATAAAGGAAGAGAAAGAGGGGGAGAAAGGAAAGAGGGAGGAAGGTGGGAGAGAAAATTGAATGAAGGAGGGAGAAAAAGAAAGAGTAAGAAGTAGAAAGGATAGAGAAAAAGGAAGAGAAAGGGAGGAAGAGAAAGGAAAGAGGGAGGAAGGGGGGAGAGAAAATTGAATGAAGGAGGGAGAGAAAGAAAGAGTAAGAAGCAGAAAGGATAGAGAAAAAGGAAGAGAAAGGGAGGGGGAGAAAGGAAAGAGGGAGGAAGGGGGGAGAGAAAATTGAATGAAGGAGGGAGAGAAAGAAAGAGTAAGAAGTAGAAAGGATAGAGAAAAAGGAAGAGAGGGAGGGAGAGAAAGGAAAGAGAGAGAATGGGAGGGAGAGAAAATTGAATGAAGGAGGGAGAGAAAGAAAGAGTAAGAAGTAGAAAGGATAGAGAAAAAGGAAGAGAAAGGGAGGGAGAGAAAGGAAAGAGAGAGAAAGGGAGGGAGAGAAAATTGAATGAAGGAGGGAGAGAAAGAAAGAGTAAGAAGTAGAAAGGATAGAGAAAAAGGAAGAGAAAGGGAGGGGGGAAAGGGAAAGAGGAAGGAAGGGGGAGAGAAAGAAGATATGAAGGAGGGAGAAAAAGAAAGAGAGATAGGAAGGAAAGAGGGAGAGAAAGGAATGAGAGAGAAAGGGAGGGAGAGAAAGGGAATGAAAGAGGGAGAAGGGGTGAGAGATAGAAAGGATAGACAGAAAGGGAGAGAAAGGAAAGAGAGAAAGGGAGGGAGAGGAAGGAAAGAGATGAGAGAGGAAGGAGGAGACAGAAAGAGAGGAAGGAAGGAAGAGAGAAAGAAAGAGGGATGGAGAGAGAAAGGAAGGAAGAGAGAGAAAGAGGGAGGGAGAGAGAAATAGAGCGAAAGGGAGGAAGAGAGATTTTTTTTGTCCAAACTTTTTTTAGCGCCCCCCCCCCCCTCCATGTTCCCCAGGATTTTGAAAATATGAAAAATGTGCCGCGGCTCCAAAAAGGTTGGGAAACACTGGTCTAATCTGCCACTAAAATCACCACTTTCATAATTTGGAAAAAAAATTCAAATGAGTCTTAAGCAATTTTTTTCTTAGTCTGTCACTGATACACTACAGAATTTCGGGTGAGAGCCTCTTCTTTATCTCAGCCTCGAGGATTTATAGCCCAATCAGTTTCTTAATCCCAATTCATTGGGAATCAATCATAAAAATCTCCAACAACAGGGGAAATAACTGTCCTAGATTTTCATTCAGTACAATTTGGCACATTCCTACAATATCCTTAAATTTCATTGTTCAGTACTTTTAAATGTCACATTCTTAAACTCAAATAATTAGTAGAAAGTTGCCTAAGACCTAAAAATAAGTTTTGTTACAAGGATGAGATACTATCACCCCAGTTCAGATCGTTTCTTAGAACCGGTAGCGGCAGTGGCAGTAGGCTCTACCTACCCACCCAGGATTCTTCTGTGCATATGCAGAAGCTTCACACACGTGAACTAATTTAGAACCCACCAGTGGATACTTTCCCAATTGAGAAAGAGAAAAAGAGTTGACCAAATTAAATATCTGAGCAATGAGACCATGGGTTTTTTTTCTGCTTTAAACTTTAAAAAAGTCAACGTTCTAAGTAAATATGTTCAGTAGCAATCACACACCACACACAATGAAGGAAGAAAGCCAATGGGGAGTGGTCTTATCTTTTAAGACCATTAAATGGCAGGTGCCCAATCACAGTCATTCGTGACTCTGCATCTCTAGTTCCCAGAGATCATGATACTAAGTTTTAAAAGATAGAAAAATCAAAAGGTTTGTGAAGGTGATAATGTTAACCCTCTCCTAGTTACATATGATGATCTTGGAGCACTGGGGGTATCATACAGAGCAGGAATTCACAATTTTATTATCTCCAGGGCTACAGAAACCTTTGCCAAGTGTTACTGATCATTTTGTGACTTTTTGTCCTGGTAGAGTGAAGGCAGAAAGTCAACTGTGCCAGTTAAAGGTTGTTAAAAAGTTACATTGACCTTCTAAAAGGGGAGAAGGAGTAAAATTGGGATTTCGGCTAGCTCATTTCAAAAGTAGCTGCACACATCCAGACAAGTCACCCCCTCCCTTCCCTCAAGCATTCAACCGTTCCCTCACGCTCACAGGCATCCGAGCCAGAATTTCAGCTCCTTGTCTAATTGAGCCACACACTTGTGTTTTCAAGGACATGTCAATGTCCAGAGGTAGCCTCAACCCACACAGACTCTTATCTTACAAAGTCAGTGATAAAACAGAGTAGGTGTGAATGTGTAGGACAAATAAAGATAGCAAATGGCATACAGGTGAAGAATCCAGAGATTGCCTCTGAAGATTAACAGGTATTATAGGCAAGCCAGATTGACTATCAGTCAACTGCCAGGACCGCAAGCTATGTTAAGCAGCATCTCCTGCCTGGAGCTTGGTTTCAAACTCAGCTGGACTGCTCAAAGGCAACATTGCTTAAGAGCAGAGCTTAGAATGTGGCCTGTTGCATCTAGAAGAGGACATGCTGAAACCTCACAACTAGTGCAAGACTTATGGGAAAAAAGGCAAATGATTGTATGCTTCTTTATAGACATTAAGGTGTTTTGTTTTGTTTTGTTTTGTTTTGTTTTGTTTTGTAAACTGAGCATTAACAGATTGGATGTGAAAGACTGGGTTTTGTGGACATCATTATGTGACAACCTCACCTTGCAAAAGCCTAGAAGGATGAAGAGCTGTGGTAGCTGATGGAGGGCTCTTCACTGTACTTTAAAAAAATTTACTGACTTAATAAAAGTTGTCCTTTAAAACAGATCTTATATTGGAGAGAGAAAGATATGGTGGTAAAGACCTATTTGCAGTTAGGTATGTATGCATATATCTTCTAACCCCTATGCAATTAAGAACCAAATTACATAAAATAATATGATTAAATAAAATGGAGTTAAAATCAGTATCATTGCTATCAAGATGGATTCAACTAACCATTAAGAACTTGGCAAAAAAAGTTGGGATTGTTGCTTTAGAAAAAAAGGAAGAATTGTTTGCTGTACTTGTCAATGCCTATTTGGGGCTGCATGAAAACCCAGATATTCTTTTCCACCACAAGATTCAACTGATGCCTTGTCATGCTTGGCAAAAGATCCTGGTTTTTAATCCAGCAAAACCTACTATATTTGGCATCTCTGTTCCCAAACTTGTACTATGTATCTATTTCAGCTTGTACCACTGTAAACCCAATTGTTTTCAACAGGATCAATTTACACATGACCTTGCCAGGTATAAAGTGCTAACATATTAAATTATGAACGCAACAGAATGTTCCAAATCTCTGCATAAATATCTACTATCTATGTTTGTCCAATATCTACTACATATCTACTCTCTACATATATTTTAGAGTTTGCTTAAGGCATGTGAGGATTCTGAACAAGTGATCACTCTGGGAACAATAATTTACACACATATTATAATTCTTTAAAGCTATATGAGCCGAGGTGACACAGTGGGTGGAGTGCAGTACTGTTGGCCACTAAAACTGACCACTAGATCTGCAGGTCAGTGGTTCAAATCTCATCACCGGCTCAAGGTTGACTCAGCCTTCCATCCTTCCAAGGTGGGTAAAATGAGGACCTGGATTGTGGGGGCAATATGCTGGCTCTATTAAAAAGTGCTATTGCTAACATGTTGTAAGCCGCCCTGAGTCTAAGGAGAAGGGTGGCATTAAAAAAAATCAAATAAATAAATAAATACGTTCAATAGTTTTCTCAGTTCATGCCCTGTCTTGAGGTTCTTTATTATTAGTGAAAGAGCTTTCGAACACATAATTTTGATTTTTAATATCCCTAACTACTTCTATTCCTAATGTTCAAGATATAATTAAGATTCTGTATGATTTGGTTTCTTTCAAACACAATTACCAATACAGCAGCATCAAAGCATCTTGTATTCACACACATCAGATACAGGCAAAATATTGTTTGTGTTTATATTATTATAGAAGCTTGGAAACGTTTATATTATCATACAATACTATCCCCAAATCTTTCCACATTTACTCCAACAGCCCTCAGGTATCCAAGTTATGAGGAACCAACTAAAATGAAAGAGCCATAAAAATGTATTTGTCTTCTCACAAATGCTACTGTTTCAGCCGTCATTCATGCCAACAATCCATGACCTATCTGCTCAACTCTATTTCCAGAAGAATTATAGAATGATAAAGAAGGGGAGAAAGAAAAAGAGATCTTTTGGGAAATGCATGGAAATAAGTTTCTTTTGTTCCTTAATGCCAAATCAAAATTCCCAAAGCATCTACTCTGCAGGAGTTGTCAGCTACCAAGAAACTAATGAAATCAAATGTTTGTCTTGGATTAAATAATGGGAGAAGAAAAAATAAGCACGGATTTTAGTAACTGCTCAATGGCCATGTTGAGACATGTCAGTCACTGTCAATAGCAGGAGAGATTAAAGGGGAGTTAAATAAATCATTGCAGGATTTATAGAGAACACAGGAAAATTATGATTGCTTTGAGATACTAGATAAAATATTATTCAGGGCAGGGCAGTGGCTGTCAATAACTGGGAAATATAGAAGGATTTTTTTAAAAAATACCTGGCGTTTGTGCCATCTAGAAATAAAATGCACCAATCTGGTGCCCTCCAAATGTATTAAAATTGCAAATCCCAGAAGTCCTACCTTTCATGGTTTGTCCTATGCTGATTAGGAATTCTGATTTGACAAGCCAATCTACTGGTATTTGGAAGGTGCCAGTTTGGGAAAGACTGAAGTGACTCAATCATCAAAAAAAGTATTCTAAATGACTGTGAATAAAACTATAATTGTATTAGGTTCGTAGTGGTTTTGACATAAACAGGAAAAGAAAGAAACAGTCTTACATCACCCTCACAGCAAATGTGGTAGCTTTGTGCTTCTACAGCAGGAAATCCCATGTGGCCATAATGTTACCTTTAACTACCAAGAGATCGGTTCTTGGTGCTTTTGCTAAAATTAAATTAGATAAATAGATCTTGTGCATTTTGTAAGGCCAACTAGTCACCCAAAAGGTTCTGAGTAGTAGGGTATTTTGAAGTCAAGAGGAAATTTTGAAATAAATCTCGGAGCATGGACTAACCTCATGCTTCTATTCATATGTGGATAACAACTGAGGCCTAAACCATTGCTAGACCCACTTATATTTACAGATAAATTGTCCAACACGGACAGAATACAAGAATTAACCTCTCTTCTTTCTTTCTGGCTATTATGCTCAAACTAACTTGCTTTACCCAACAAGCAATAACAATGGTTGAATTCCCACAAGAGCTTGAATCACAAACTTCCCTCCCAATTTAGCCTTGTCTAGCATGTCATGCAAAGTCAATCATTATGGCTTAGTAAGATATGCAAACCCAGCCCCTGAAAATGAGAGCAGAAACTGAAACACAGAAACACTGCTTTAAGATGTAAGTTATTTTTCACATCAAAGTTAATTTATTTTAATGTTGAAGCCAAACATAAGTGTTTGAAAATTGACTGCAAGAGCAAGGGAAGGTTAATTAAGTGGCTATACTAAAGAACTGAATGTGCAGAAGATGTTAGTCTTGCCTTACCAAAGGCTAATTCTAATTCAAAACTTAATGTTCTAGGAATTTAAATGGGATGCAAGCCATCCAAAACTGATAATGATTTCCTTCTCCCAACTTCTCATTTTCTTCCGTCCTCTTTGCTATCCTTTTCATCCAAAGAACCTCATCTTCAAGTAATTACATTATAAAACTTTGTTAGTATATTAGCTAATCCTGTGACCCATTGAGTCTGATGTGACCAGAATTAACAATAAATTGTAAGCTGACCATTTTGGGGTTGTTGTTTTTTCCCCCCAGTGCTGGATAGTCCTTTGATCATTTATGATATGTATCCATCATAGATAGAAAAACAATATACAGGACCGCCTCTTGCCATATACCTCCCAGAGACCAATAAGAGCACACAGAGTCAGCCTCCTCTAGGTTTCATTGACTAAGTAATGAAGATTGGACTGGGGGGGAGGGACTTCTCTGTGGCTGCCCCGGCTCTATGGAACCAACTACCCCTCGATGTCCATACGGCTCCCACCCTACTGGCCTTCCGTAAGACCACAAAGACCTGGATAGATAGATAGATAGATAGATAGATAGATAGATAGATAGATAGATAGATAGATAGATAAATAGATAAATAAATAAGTGGCGAATGAACTTCAAAAATAAATCTCAAACAGAATGGATGACTATGGATATGCAAAAAGCAGTGACAACAGAAGCAACTTCTGACTTCCTGCTGGCTTATCCATTGTCTTCACTTAGAAGAAGCTGACATGGAACATCAGAAATTGTAATCATTTTACCCCTGGGATGTTCAACAGCCACGACTTGTGGTCTAAACCAGTGTTTCCCAACCTTTTTTGAGCCGCGGCACATTATTCATGTTTTCAAAATTCTGGGGAACACTGAAGGGGGGGCGGGGGGGCTAAAGAAAAGTTTGGACAAAAAAAAAATCTCTTCCTCCATTTCACTCTATTTCTCCCTCCCTCTTTCTCTCTCTTCCTTCCTTCCCTTCTTTCTCTCCATCCCTCTTTCTTTCTTTCTTTCTTCCTCTCTTTTTTGCTCTCTTTCTCTCTCCCTCCTTCCCTCCCTCTATGTCTTTCCCTCTCCCTCCTTCCCCCCATTCTTTCTCTCTCTCTCTTGCTTTCTTTCCCTCTCTTTCTCTTGCTTTCTTTCTCTCATTCTCTCTCCCCTCCTTTTTCTCTCTCTCTCTTTCTCTCTCGTTCACCACGCCAGCAACAGAGAGAAAAAGAAAGAGCGAGAGAGAGCCGGAGAGAGAGTGGAGTGCGCAGCAGCCATCAGCCTCCTCGCCCTCCCAGACGTCCCCAGCGCCCGGCCTCACGCTGCCTCCCGTTAGCCCGGCCGAAAGCCACACAGTCCCGGACTCCCGGATCGCTTGCTTCTCCGGCCAGCGCGGCGCTTTCCTGGGCAGATGGTTTTGCTGACCGGAGAAGCGAGCGATCCGGGAGTCCGGGACTGTGTGGCTTTGCGCCATGAAGAGAAAACGGCAGCAGGGAAAAGTCGGCCGTTTTCTCTTCATGGCGCAAAGCCACACAGTCCCGGACTCTCGGATCGCTCGCTTCTCCGGTCAGCAAAGCCATCTGCCCAGGAAAGCGCCGCGCTGGCCGGAGAAGCGAGCGATCCGGGAGTCCGGGACTATGTGGCTTTGCGCCATGAAGAGAAAACGGCCGACTTTTCCCTGCTGCCGTTTTCTCTTCATGGCGCAAAGCCACACAGTCCCGGACTCCCGGATCGCTCGCTTCTCCGGCCAGTGCGGCGCTTTCCTGGGCAGATGGCTTTGCTGACCGGAGAAGCGAGCGATCCGGGAGTCTGGGACTGTGTGGCTTTGCGCCATGAAGAGAAAACGGCAGCAGGGAAAAGTCGGCCGTTTTCTCTTCATGGCGCAAAGCCACACAGTCCCGGACTCCCAGATTGCTCGCCCCAAGGCAGGAGGCGGTGGCAGAGGAGAGTGGGCGGATCGGGCGGGCAATGGGGCAGGGCGGAGAAGCCAGGGGTGCGTTTGGCCGGAGGCACCGTGGGGAGGCAGGGGCAGGGAGGTGCGGCAGTAGGTGCCTCCGGCCAAACGCGCCCCTGGCTTCTCCGCCCTGCCCCATTGTCCGCCCGATCCGCCCACTCTCCTCCGCCGCCTCTCGCCGCAGCACACCTGACGATGTCTTGCGGCACACTAGTGTGCCGCGGCACACCGGTTGGGAAACGCTGGTCTAAACATCATGGAAATTTTAATTTCAAGGGAGTAATGGTTCCCATCGGGGTGAAATGCTCCCAGTTCACTCATGCCTGTCAGTCGTCAGAGAGCCAGTTGCGAAGAGAGTGTGAGGCTCTGCCCAACCCCTTGGGTTATTTTATGCTTTTATGTTTCTTTTTTTGCTTTGCGCATGGGCAGAGGATAAAAGAACCCAAATGGTGGTGTTTGGGCAAGGGGGTCGGAACCTTGTGTTGTCTTTGCGACTGGTTCTCCGACAACCAACAGGCACAAGCGAACTGGGAGCACTTCGCCCCTGGCTCCCATTATTTTATTCATTAAATTATTGGATTTTAGGGACCTTAACTTAAATGCTGTTGTGGCATAACACACCGTTTGAATGAACTTGAAAATACAAACAGACAAACATATAAACACAAGCTGAGTTTTAGTAAAATAGAGATGATGGTTCATAAGAAGGAGGAAAAAATGAGCTGGAGCAGGACATCATGATTTTATATGGGATTTTTATTTTTATTATTTATTAATGAAATGTATATGGTCTCCCATGTCATAAAAGCATTTCCAAAGTGTTTTGCCACATCTATGTCAAAAAATAGAGTTTAGGTTACTGTTCATTTTGTTTCTATCTAGCATGATACCATGATATTTGAGGTTTCTTTGCATTACTTTGCAATTCCCAGGGAATAATGACATGTTTAAAAAACGTTACACCCAACAGAAAGCAATAAATTACATCATCATTACAATGGAACTACTTAAAATATAACATAGAAATATGAATGTACAATGTGATCATTTGGCAGCATTCTTTGGATGGACTATTAAAATCTGGCTCCTTTATCTGCTTAACTTTTTGCCAAAAACGGACCATTGTTTTCTCTACAATTACATTCATTACTTAAGTATTTATTGAATTTACATTCTGATTGTTCTCCAAATGCTCAAGGAAGTACTGTTTGTGAAAAGCTTTGTAAAGTGCCTCAGATACTCTTGTACAATTATACAGTTGCTATAATCAGATGGCAATTAAATGCACAATCGAAACAACTTTTTTGAGAATAAAACATCTGATAATCTGTCACATGCAGTCTGCATTAACTCAAATCAGAATTATTTTTGTTTTAAATTTTGAATCAGTGTAGTGTTGGTCATTGTCTTTGAGAGGGTCAAAAGAAGCAAGTGCTCATTTCTCAATCTTTGCACACAGAAAACAAGGTGGCAAGGGTTTTTTTTGCTGCTAAGATATTCATTCATGCTTACAGGTTTTAATTTCACTTCCCATCCTTTTGCCTGTCAAGTCAGAAACAGATTAGAAGTGATGAATGGAAAGGGGGCAAAGCAATGACCCCAACAGACAGACAATGCAATGAGTACAAGCCAGACAGCTGAGTCTCCAGTGCAATGGCACATTTGGCTTCAAAAGCAAATAGAAGACTTTTGAGCCTGCCTGAAGTCAAAAATTCTGACAGCTAACAAGGTTTATAAAAAGCAGCATAGAATGATCCTTCTTTCAAACAAGCCAGTTGGAAGTTACTTGCATTCGGAATGTTCTGGGAGAAAGAATGGAAAATAAGCCATGATTTTGAAAAATTCAAAATCTACCCTTGTGCTACTCCATGGGTCAAAGATTCGATGATGGCCTTCATGGTCCCTTTCAACTCTAACAATAAATAAATAAATAAATAAATAAATAAATAAATAAATAAATAAATAAATAAATAAATAAATAAATGGATGGATGGATGGATGGATGGATGGATGGATGGATGGATGGATGGATGGATGGATGGATGGATGGATGGATGGATGGATGGATGGATGGATGGATAGATAGATAGATAGATAGATAGATAGATAGATAGATAGATAGATAGATAGATAGATAGATAGATAAATTCTAGTCTATGGGTAATTTTTCTACTTTGCAACCAATGCTTTATTATTTCCTGAATAAAATATCCCAACTTTTGTAAACATTTTCTTGAGTTTATCTTTCCTGTAGTGGTCTTGTTGCTGTGTAATTCTCTACTGAGAAATATTCATTTGATGGCAACTTCAGTCTCTCATTTAATTCCCTTAGCTTTTTGTGGATATTGCTTGGAGCCTTTGTGTTCATTTCCAGTGGCAAAGGCATTGTAAGAATAGACTCTATACAGCATTTTCTATCATTTACACAGCTTTATGATAATTGTTAGTTACTTTATTTGACAAGCCATAACGACTGCATACAAAGGTTACATCATCACGATCATCATCATCCTGAAAGAAATAGCATTTGAACAATGAAAATGGCATGGCACTTGCCAAAATGAATCAGGTGAGGTTTCAACAACCTGCTAGCATTGGTAGAAATGACCATGGAAATCCTATAAATGATTGCGCCATGGAATTTGTATAATGCAGCCTAATTTGTTTTATGTAGGTGAATTAAAAGAGTGATAAATAACATACCAAGGGATCACAGTAGTTAAGGTGTACAATAACTGTTAGATAAATGAACTGCAAATTATTTTTAAACAAAAATATCCTCTCTCGCTCCCTCTCCCTCCCTCCCTCCCTCCCTCTCTCTCCCTCTGTCTTCCCTCTCCATTCCTTTTCTCAGTTATCTTCATATTGTTGTGAGATTCAACTTTCTTTCTTTCTTTTCTTAACTTTGTGTTCTGTAAAAAAATACACCCTAAAAAAAAGAAAACCTTAAAAAAAGAAAAAAAATACATTTTTCTTATTTTCAGATATGTTCAAACTACTAATTCCACACCAACTTTATTAAAATTGAACGCATTGTCTAGGCTAAACTATCTATAAATTGAAAAAAAAAGTTCACAAAAAAGGGAGGGTGCCTTTTATGAGCAAAATAAACCAATGAGCATTAATTCTTTCATTTCAATTTTCATATCATTGTGTGCAGAAATGTTCAGACTACTTTCCAAGTGAAAACAGTTTTCAAATTGACCAAACATAAGCACTTCAAATGAAGAATTTTCAGTCTGGGACAGGGTGACCCGAGAACAGAACATTAGGGACTTTTTTAAAGCAGGAAAGAAGCCCCCCACCCCCCAAAAAAAATTCTCATAGAGAGAACCCATGAAATGATGCAAAGTCATGAAATTTCACATTTCAGATATGCAGGGAACATTTTTTACAGGGTGTCAAACTTTGATTTCGGGTCTCACAGACACGAACAGAACAGCAAGGTTTTCTTAATGTAAATATTTAATAAAGATTATTTAAAAATAAAAAATAAAAAAAGAGAAGGCTCTTCTCCTAGGCCCCACCAAGTGACATTGTCTGGTTGACGGGACCTGGAGAAGCCAACTCTGTGGGACTTAATTGGTCGCTGGGACTCATACAGCAGAAGGCAATCCCACAAGTAATCTGGCCCAATGCTATGTAGAGTTTTATAGGTCATTACCAATACTTTGAATTGTGTCCAGAAACCAATTGGCAACCAATGCAGTCCGCAGAGTGTTGGAGAAATATGGGCATGCCTAGATAGGCCCATGACCACTCTCGCGGCTACATTTTGCACGATTTGAAGTTTCCGAACACTCTTTAGATTTATAGTGTCTTATTGGTGGGGGAAAATCATCAGAAACAAAACATACAAAAGTAGTCAATGAAATTAACTAATGTGCTGACTCACCGGGTTAAGTATCACTGACAGCCCACTTAAATTGGCTTCACAGATTCCCCAGGCTTCTATGTCTTTTGCTGAAAACAAGCCTCCTCACAGAACCTTGCATTGCTCATGGCAAGACAGCTGTCCTTCATTGCAACAGCAGCAACAAAGGTAGAAGGCTTAATGAGCTGCTCCATCTGGGCCTTATATAAATGAGATCACCTACCTCCTTTTAGAGGTGGGTTGCTCCCGGTTCAGTTTGGTTCTTAGAACCAGTAACACTGGGGGTGGGAGGCTCCGCCCACCCAACCGGGTTGCTTCTTTGCATGTGCAGAAGCTTTTGTGCATGCACCGAAGTGTCACAAGCATAAACAGATGAACTGGTAGCAAAACTGGTGGTTAACCTTACTTATAATAGAAGTCTCTGATGTGCTCTATTTTATTATACTGAACCTCAGAACTGCAAGACAATTTGGAATCTTCAAAGCTGGAAAGGCATGAATCCTCTTAAAGTTTGAGTTATAGTGTAAAATTTCCTCCAGAAATATCCAGGGACTTAAACATAACACTGGATTCTTTTCTTTGCCACGTCCTCCTTGTAGCTTTTCATTAAAAAAAACCCAGTAAACAAAACATATTTACCTGAAAATCTATTAGAAAAATCCAAGTAAGTCCTGTTTACTCTTCTGTCTGAGATCATTCTATTCGCTCTCAGGATTACAAGTCACTGTAGATAAGATAAATGTTGTAAGCATTACTGAGATCAGGGAAAGGAGAGAGGCCAGCAAAGCCTCGAGGTCACACTCAATTCTGATTGTAATTTCCATATTGCATAACACATGCAATCATTATTAACTTATTGTGAGGTTTAGTGCATTGTTTTTTTACAACCCCATATTGGATGGATATGGTAATCAGGCTTGCTGTAGAAAAATGTATTTCATGGGAACTGCCTCTACCCATTAACACAGGAGTGAGCAATTAATTTTCCCAAGGGGGCATATGAGAAACTGGGACTATTGTGGTGGGTTGTTGTCGCTCCACTCACACACCCGACATCGCACTGACCCCCTGATCCCGTTTGCTGATGTCCCACACCAAACACTTCTGAAAACCTATCTCTGCCAACATTGCAAGCTGGACAGAGACAGCCTGCAGGTTGAATGTAGCCTACTGGAGTTAAAATGCCCATGTTTCCATTAAATAATAATCCTTTGCAATGGGTCACAGAGGCAAGTTTTAGCCATGCCAGACTATAAACCCTTTCTTTCCAAGAATATTAAAGGGAAAAGCTATCCATCTTATTCTAGCAGCAACAATAGCATTTAGATTTGTATACCACCCGTAAGCGCTTTACAAGGTAGAAGCATTAGTTGTGTATTTCCCCCAATGATCTGAGTCTTCATTTTACCGCCCTCAGAAAGTTGAAGGCCGAATCAACCTTGAGCCCCATCAGGACTGAACTCCAGGCTGTGAGTAGAATTTGCTTGCAATACTGAATTTTAACTACTGCACCCCTAGTGCTCCTTTATTTGCTTATTTACTTATATGACCACCTCACAACAGAGATTCTAGGCAGAATACAAAGATTAAAATCCAACAATTGAAAACAATATCTCATGGTGTCCCAGGTAAATTACTCTTCAAATAATAAGCCTAACTGCCTAGCCCAGTGATGGCGAACCTATGGCACGGGTGCCACAGGTGACACAGGGAGCCATATCTGCCGGCACGTGACCCATTGCCGCAACTCAGCTCCAGCATGAGTGTGTGCGCTGGCCAGCTGATTTTTGGCTCATAAAGAGGCTCTGGGAGGGTTTTTTCAGCTTCCAGGGGGCCTCTGGGCAGATGGGGGAGGGCGTTTATGACCTACCTAGACTCCAGGGAAGCCTCTAGAGCCTGAGGAGAGTGAAAAACAGGCCTACTGTGCCCACTAGAAGTTGGGAAATTGGATGTTTCTGGCCTCCAGAGGGGCTCTTGGGGGGCAGGGGAGGCAATTTTTGCCCTCCCCACGCAGTTGCACAGGCTCCCCAGGCATTGAATTATGGGTATCGGCACTTGCACAAGCTTGATAATGTGTGCATACACGCTTTTGGCACCCGAGGGAAAAAAGGTGAGCCATCACTGGCCTAGCCCAAAGACCAATGGGAATTGGGATCTCTGGATTCCTGCAGGGATACCGTTTCACAGTGGCAGGGTTGACACAGAAAAGGCAAAGCTCCCGAATCCTAGATGTGCTACATCTAGTCAGTTGAGTAGAAACAACTGGAGGAAGACATAGGAAATACACAAATAACCAGTCCTATGCCGCACAGAACTTTATAGGTGACAAATTGGACCTTGAATTGCACCCAGAAGACTACTGGGTTCAGTTCAACCCAGTTATGTGGGTGTAGCAAGAGATACTAAAATCTATCTATGCCATTTCATTCAGGACCAACTGCAGCTTCTGAATGATCTTCAAGGGCAGTCCCATGTTGAATTTTCAGTAACCCAAACAGGAAGTGACTAAAGCATGAGTCACCACAAGCAAGGTCTACCAGTCCAGAAACAGACATAATTGGAGGACAAGACAAAACTGTGCAGTTTATTTATTTATTTATTTTGTCCAATACACAATGAGGGTTTTAGTGGGTATATATCTATATACACATAGTAAAATACATGATGAAGGTTATAGAGGAGATACAATACTCATAGTAAAATATATCAAAGAAATAATAGAAAAGAAGATATAGCAATAGAACATATCAATGAAAGAATAGAAGAAGAGATTTAGGAATAGAAGAAAGGTATAGGAGATATAGGAGAGCAATAGGACAGGGGACGGAAGGCACTCTAGTGCACTTGCACTCGCCCCTTACTGACCTCTTAGGAATCTGGATAGGTCAACCGTAGATAATCTAAGGGTAAAGTGTTGGGGGTTTGGGGATGACACTATGGAGTCCGGTAATGAGTTCCACGCTTAGACAACTCGGTTACTGAAGTCATATTTTTTACAGTCAAGTTTGGAGCAGTTAATATTAAGTTTAAATCTGTTGTGTGCTCTTGTGTTGTTGTGGTTGAAGCTGAAGTAGTCGCCGACAGGCAGGACGTTGCAGCATATGATCTTGTGGGCAATACTTAGATCTTGTTTAAGGTGTCTTAGTTCTAAACTTTCTAGGCCCAGGATTGAAAGTCTAGTCTCATAGGGTATTCTATTTCGAGTGGAGGAGTGAAGGGCTCTTCTGGTGAAGTATCTTTGGACATTTTCAAGGGTGTTAATGTCTGAGATGCGATATGGGTTCCAAACTGATGAGCTCTATTCGAGGATGGGTCTGGAAAAAGTTTTGTAAGCTCTGGTAAGTAGTGTGAGATTGCCAGAGAAGAAACTACGTAGGATTAGGTTTACAACTCTTGAAGCCTTCTTGGCTATATTGTTGCAGTAGGCTTTGGCACTTAAATCTTTGGTTATTAGTATACCAAGGTATTTAATCTCCAATCTCCTAAGATAATTGCATCTTGTGTAACAGAACTGAAACAATCATTTTATTTCTCCCCTCTTAATATCTTCATGTATCTTCTTGGCTCTAATAATTCATGGTGGCTTTCCCACAACTGTCTGTCATACCAACATTTGAATATTTAAGAGTGAGTTGAAATGCCCTCAACTCTACTGTGATTTACCCTCCAGAAAAAAATAATGTAAGCCTGTTTGACCCAAACCCAAGAAAGAAGTTTAATAGAATGCTATCTCTTGTAAATAAAAATTACAGCAAAAACAAAAAATAAAATAAAATAACTCAGGGGGTTTTGTATTTGCTTTTTGGCATTAATAAAAACAACCTTGAAGAGAACTTATAACCAGACTACAAATCCCTTTTCAAGCACTGTACTGCCCCCTGCTGGATATTTGATAGAAACACAGTTGTCATCAGAAACGGAAAAATTAATCTTGGACAAACCAAAATTCAAATCTAGAAATTAACTACAGATTTAACAGCTGTAGTCATTAGCTCCATATGTTTCATTTCAGTTATTTTGAATACACAAAGATAAATGTTACCTCTGAGGCACCTTTTTCAGAAAGATATTTACTGACAGATATTTGTTTCCTCCCCCCTTGATTTAAAGTTATCTTCTTAAATTCCATTTAGGCTTGTTCTGTTCTAAAAAGAAAAAGAAAAAGATAGAATAAGACAAAAGTAGAAGGCAAATAGGAGTGAATTATGAGATTTGGGATGCCTCTCTGTGACCTTCTGCGAAGGACAGGAAATAATGGAGAAACCAAGGTGTCATCACATCCTCATTATGTTTTGTAAAGTATATTGATTTTTTTTTCTTGGCCACCATTTTGCATTGATGTGCTTACAGAAATAGGTTTTAAGGATCAATATATCTGCCCTGAGAGCCATCTGTCCTTGATTTTGGAAGTTTTATTTTGGAACAAATCCTTGAATCTAACTTTATTACATTTCAATATCCAACCTTAAACTACAAACTAAAACAAAGAGAAAAGGGGAAGTAAATAACAAAACAAAAGTGATAAAAACTATACATCAAATGATTAGAACACTATTGCTGTGAGCTGCCCCAAGTCTATGAAGAGGGGCGGCATACAAATATAATAAATAAATAAATAAATAAATAAGTAAGTAAGTAAGTAAGTAAGTAAGTAAGTAAGTAAGTAAGTAAGTAAGTAAGTAAGTAAGTAAGTAAAATAAATAAACAAACAAACAAACAAACAAACAAGTAAATAAATAAATAAATAAATAAATAAATAATCAGGTAAACCGAATCTTTCAGTGTAGGTGAGGTAAAATCACAGCTGTCAATTATTATCTCAGTTCCTTCCTTCAACTTGATCCATCCATCCACCCCCTTGAATAGAATGGTGTAGATCTTCAAGAGAAGAAGTTCCCAAACTTGGCAACTTTAAGACTTGTGGACTTTAACTCCCAGAATTCTGCAGCCAGCTATGGTTTTTTTTTTGCTCGGCTGTCAAAAAGGCACACTCATAATGCAATGCCCTCTCTCCCTGGGCAGGCTTTCCTGAAACCTGGAGAGGGCAAAAAACAGCCAAATGGGCCTACCGGAAGTTCATTTCTTAACTTCTGGTAGGCCTGTTGGGTCAGTTTTTTGCCATAAACAGGCTCTGGAGGCTTTCCTGAAGCCTGGGGAGGACAAAAGTGGCCTCCCTCCTATGCCCTCTGGAAGACAGAAAATCAGCTGGCCAGGGCACATATGTGTGCTGTAGCTGATGCAGGGCAACACCTCATGTGCCCTCAGATATGGCTTCCATGTATCACCTGTGGCATGCGTGCCATCAGTTCACCATCACGGTGCTCTAATCTTTTGGGGAGCTATTTACAACTGATTGCAGGACTTCTGCTCTCTGGTTACCATAGACCAGATCTATTACACTGCCAGTTGGTAAGCAAGTGAGGAATGGTAGACCTTGCCTTTCATCAAAATGGCCTTGTAATATGAAGTGCCCTCCTAGCAATATGAATGCCCTATGTTTATTTTTTTAAATTTATTATTATTTATTAATTGGATTTATATGCCGCCCCTCTCCAAGGACTCAGGGTGGCTTACAACATATAAAAGGCAATATACAGTATAAATGTCTTAAAATCCAGTTAATTTAACTAATTACTTTAAAAACCCTAATAACATTTTAAAAATCACTCTTTCCCATTCAAACAATAGAGGGATACCTACACTTGTCGGCCAGGGGACTAGAGTCTAATGGCCCCAAGCCTGGTGGCATAGATGAGTCTTTAGACTTATGAGGAAGGTGGGAGCAGTACAAATCTCTGATTCCAAATGGCCGGTGCCCCCACAGAGAAGACTCTTCCCCTAGGTCCTGCCAAGCGACATTGTCTAATTAACGGGACCTGGAAAAGATCAACTCTGTGGGATCTAACCGATTGCTGGGACTCATGCAGCAGTTGTGCAACTGCTAGGAATCTTTCTGGTTCATCATCTGAATTGATCAATAAACCCACCCATCCACCCACCCCCAAATGTTCGTGTCACTAGTTCTGTATGAGTTTGTTTCAGTTGCCTCCTGGGCAATTTGAATAAATTCAGTTACAGTGTATATGATACAGCTTGACAATATAAAATTCCTCTGTCTCCTCGTGCATCAGTTCTGATTTATAAGGCAATCTTGTGAACGGAAGAGGCAGAAGTAGGATAGGGTGTTGGTTATCAGTTGTCAGTAAAACAGGGGAATGTGAAATCTATACCACAACCGTCTTCTATTTTTCTTCATTCATTTCTGTTCAGGCTCCCATGGTGGCTAGATATCCGTGCTCATGACACAGAAAAATAGAGTTTTTTGATCTCAGCGTAGCAGATGAGAGAACAACACTTTTCTCTGCTGCTTTATTCTCTCCATAACGAAACACATAATTCAGACTTCCTGCCCAGTGGAGGGCTGATGAGATTTATTGAAAACGGAAGCCATTTTGGGGAGCATGCTTGAAGTGAATATATGGTTGGGAATTCGTTTGCTGGGGGCTACTCGA